>NW_027070567.1:0-73638 GCF_002906115.3 Quercus suber | reverse complement strand
AAAAAAAAAAAAAAAAAAAAAAAAAGCTAAGTTATTACAAATCATCTACTGCAGTCTCTCTCTCTTCAACAGGACGGTCCTAGGCATCCTTAGCTTGGCCGTCTGCAATGGTTTGAACTGCAGGAGCTTCACGGACAGGGACGTTCTCGTCAAAGAGAACATCTGTATCTTTAGACTGAACGGGTTGAACAAGTGATGGCTCGGGGGCAGTAATGGCGACAGCGGACAGGTCTACCTCCGGGTGTAATGCCTTCACCTGACAAAAGGCATCATCAAAATCGTCGTTATAAGCAAGACTCAGTTCTGCAATCAGGGCGTCGGAGTCACGATACTCGCGTATCGTGACCTCCTTCGCCTGACGGACCTCATCGTCTTTCTCCTCCAAAGCCTTCTTTAGACCATCCGTCAACTGGATACATTCGTCCCGGGCCATCTCAGCCATCTTGAGTTTCTTCTCCTGGACCACCTTCAGTCCTTAAGATCAAGCAGCTCGTCCTCCAGCGCCTTGGCTTTCTCACGAACCCGGCCAATGGTCGTCTCATGGTTGAGACACCGTCCCATCATGCCCTTCATCATGATCATGGCCTGAAGGACAACAAAAAGCATAAGTAAAATATCAAAGGCAACAAGTGGTGAAAGGACGGACCATATGACAATGGAGGAGTTACCTGTGCAATATTGAAGAGGCCCGTCTCTCCCATTGCCTCCGTCAAGTGGTTCCCCAGGTCCTCGTAGTCGTCAGTAGTAATAATGGACGACAACCTCTCAAGAGCATACTTAGAGTCCTCACAAAGTAGGACGGGTGGCTTCTTCTGGCTACAGGATAGACCCGTCATTAGGCCCTTACCACCATCGTGCTTGACCGGAGTGGCCAACTTATTCCCCCCAGCCATCAAGCCAACAACTGGCTCCAGGGGAATCTTGGGCTGTTTGGGCGCACGGTCACCTTTCACGGGCAGTTTCCTCTTAAGATTTTGCTTGCTAGAGCCCGTCCCCATAGGGTCCGTTCCAGCCTCTTTGTTTTTTGCAGCCTGAAGTCTGATAGCTGCTCGCCTTTTAGCATCCTCCATCTCTGAAAGAGGTAGACGGATTAAAAAATAATAATAATAATAATAATAATGATAATAAAAGTAAATAAAAGGAGGGAAAACGGACTTACGTTGACGGGTTTGCTTCTCGTACTTAAGTGCCACTGGGGTTGGCTCGGGCCCATCACAATACCAATGAATGGTGTTGAGGTTGACGAGCTTAGCCCAGGTCCTTTCCTCGGGTTTTGTCTTTGTAAAAATTTTCTCAAGGAAGCTGAATTCCTAGAAAGTGATCTGTGGACGCCGTCGAACTGTGCCAAAGAAGACGAATGTTAAAAATGCAATAAAAATTAAATAAACTACACTGAATCATTTCTATACGACAGGCCATACCAGATGGGTTTAAAACGCCCTAAACTGTGTTGACGGGCATGAAGTCCATCTCCCCTGGATGACACATCCAACTGTCTCCTTCGACGAAAAAATAGCGGCTCTTCCAGTCTCTATTTGAGTCTAGGGTTTCAAATATAACTTTTAGGACAGGGCTCCTAAGGACAAAGCTATACATGCCCCTTGATTTATCTATCTCGTCTAGATGGTAGCGGTGGAGGAACTCCCTTATCGTAAGCCTTCTCCTACCGTCCGACATAGCTCCATATAGAACCTCCATTGCTATAAAAACCCCCCAGGCATTAAGAGACACCTGGCTGACGGATATACCTAGATATTTAAGGAGTTCATGATGTAATGAATTTAGTGGAAATCTTAGGCCGGCCTTGAGCATTTGTTCGTACACCCCTACTCCGTCCACTCCTTCATAATAGCATTTTTCTGACATATAGGGTAGACGGAGTGGGATGTGATCTGGGATTTGGTAACGGGCCCTAAGGATATTAAAGTGAGGTTCTTTGATAGTGGATGTAAAGGCGTGTACCGTCCACTCTGGAAGCATGATGAACTCTCTAAGTCCATCAGCTCCCACGACGGATCTAACTATCGGCTCTTCGTCGTCAGCTGAACCCTCTTGTATTTCAATCATCTCCAGGCCCTCATTTGTTGAGGACGAGGAGGATGAAAATGGACTACTCTCCTCGCTTGGGGCATCTTGGTCTTTGGGACCTGACAGTATACCTCTTCGTAGTCCGCCTCGACACGGACGACCGACTGATTACTTGACGCACTAGGCATGGCCTACATGTAATGACAAAACCTAAGACTCTGACGGGCTTGGAAAGAACGACGGGGACATAAAGTATAAAAAAGAGAAGTAAAAAGTAAATGAAAATTAAAAGAGGACGGATAGAAGATTGCTTACCAAAAATTTGGAATGAGCAAGATGTTGCAGACGACGGGTATAAGAGTGAACGGAGTATTCTCTGACAGGTATGACGGACTCGCTCTGACAATTTTTTCCAGTAACAAGTGGAAAAATGAAAGGCGGAGGGGTTGATATTTATAAAGGGTATGCACGGAAGATGAAGCGACACCTCGTTCTAAAACAACGACCATTGAAAGGGTGACACTTGGCACGGCTCATAAATGTGTTACTCCTAATATGACAGTGTATATAGATAAGTTCACAGATCTAGATATCATGGAAACATGATCGAGATTTCAAAACCGTCACCCCATGGGTCCGTTCTCTTATCTATGACGGACCCATCAGGTGAGGGGGCAACTAAAATAGAAGAAATATGGGCTAGGATGCCTAGTGTGAATGGACGGGCTAATTACAGTCCGCGAGCTGAAAAAGAGACAAGCTTGTTATGTGCAAGGCCTTACGTGGACGGACTCGAAATGGACGGAGGGCAGAAGGATGGGTTGATCGGCCATGGGCCTGTTGGACCTCTTAATGGGAATGCTTGTGGCCCATTCTCGAAAAGCCCTAAACAGAGTCCTAGTGCAAGGTGGATTCTAGAATTTACGTATATTGGTGAAGATCTTCCCTATAAGGAGAAGATCTGTCCACCACGTTTCGGACTCTAAAAAAGATGATTTCTACAAGGAAGGGACTTCGACTCCAAGTGAAAGAGGGAAAACTTTCGACTACTATAAAAGCCCCAATACTCTCACTAATCAACGTACGCATTATTTACCCTCTCTAGCACTCTAGAGTTGTGAGAATATTTTTAACTTAACCTTCGGAGGGCATTTGGCCTGCACCACACCGGTGCTCTCTGATAGGTTTTCTTCTTTGTATTGTGTAGGATCACGTTCGAGCGCGAAGGCATCGTGTGGCTCATTGGTGAATTTCTCAGCTTCATCAATGTTCATCATCCACCAACTATTAATTGAATTATGAAGAACAACTATACTCATTCATTCACTCGGACAAAACAACAAACACATAACATGTGTAATGGGAAAATCATTGAATATAGAGCCAAATTCCGTCTCTTTAGATAGAACAATGGGGTATTTCATATACGGAGTAACATATTAGACAAGTAGGAGAACAACAATTGATACATATATTGATCAAGGCCTTTAAAACAAGAAAATTCATCATTTGTAGACAGAATTTATGGCCCTCAAATTTTGACTAAAATCCCACGGAGGGGATTTGAAATGACGTTCTTAAATTATGGCTTCAGTAATTAGACACATCCAAACACCAAAACCATATACTTGGGAGTTTAAGGTTCCAAAATCATTCAAATCCAAGAAGGAAAAAAAAAAGTACAAATAAAAAGAAAGAAGAAAATGAAGTTTGAAATTTCAAATTTCAAATGAAAAACGTGATATTTTTTGTTGAAAATGAAAGAGATTACAAACACCTTGCTGATAGCATCGCCTTCTACTCATCTAACGTGAGACACAGAGAATGGAAGGTTTTTTTTTTTTTAATATGCTAACTTCTTTTACTGGTATCCGGCACTCACTAAACTTATTTAAATGGTCAAGATTAAGACCAATAGAATCTATGGCATGGATTTGAGTGTGTACTCTACCCACAAAAAAACCATGGGGGAAAAAGTCCACCATGTTTTCGAAACATGTTTCCTCTCTTTCACAAGGGGGTGGATGTGAGAGAAAGGAAACATGTTTCAGAAACATGGTGGACAAGTGTGGGGTCCACCCCCTTGTGAAAGAGAGGAAACATGTTTTGGAAACATGGTGGACTTTTTCACACTGTAGAATGACCCGGAGAAAGGAATGACTTGGAAAAACCATGGCGTGCTGTAGAGAGTTAAATGATGTTTATTTGTTTTTTCCCTCTAGTTAATAAGGGGAGTTAATGCAAGCACTAATTCCTAGGAAAAAAATTGACATAGTCATGATTGTTTTTTCACTACTTAAAAAAAATGGTAACTCTGGTGAAGTTACCATTAATGTTTCTTGATAAAAATTACACTTTTTCTATGCCGTAGATTTTTAAAAAATCTAATGGTTGAAAAACAATATTATCCATATCATCATTAAATGTTTATTAATTTCTGCCACCTCAGAGTACCGGAAAATTATTAGGTACTCTCGAAATACCATAAATGTGTAGTCCCTTATCTTACATAAATGGTGGGTCTCACCATGAATTTATTTAGTAGGACCCACTATTCATATGAGAGGAGGGGGTACACATTTATAGTACTCTATCAGTACACAATAATTTCCCCAGAGTACCTAGTTAATAACTTCTCTCTCTCTCTCTCATATTTATTAAAATTGACCATCCTAATTTAAAGAAACATTTAATAACTTCTTTTTCTCTCTCTTATTTATTAAAATTGATCATCCTAATTTAAAGAGATATGAAAAAAAAAAAAAAGGAAATTACATTTTGTCCCCCCTAAATTACATCTTACTCACCCTAAACTATATCCACTTTTACACTTACCTCATAAACTATGATAATGCACATTTTAGCCCCTTAAACTATACCACTTTTATACTTTCCCACTAAACTATATCACATTTCACACTTACTCCCTAAACTATGAGAGTACACACTTACTTTCCTAAAAAATTACCTATGGGTTGGGGTGCAAAAGTGTTACATGGGTGATAGTTTACAGGTAGGTGTGCATTCTTAGACCAATCGCATCAGTTCGTGCAAAAATTTATATCTATTTTAGCATATGAACTTACATTTTTATATTTTACATACTTACTTTTCAAAACACCCTATATTAAATTATTTATTTTACACTACATTTCATTAAAATATCAATTTTTCTTAATTTTTTTGAATTGTTTCTCTTTCTTCACATATAACAACTACCATTTACTCTTCTCCTTAATCCTCGAGATACTTAAAGAAAAAAATAAATAACTAAATACAAAATGAATAGTGTTAGTTTAAATTTACACAGTTATTGTAGCAAACATGTAAATTTATACAATTATGCATAGATTGATGTGGGTTATTTTTAGGCAAAATTGTGTAAATTCTACATATTTTTCTATTATACATAGACTGATGTGAATGTACTTATAGTTTAAGGGAGAAAGTGTAAAAGATGTAATAGTTTAGGGGCTAAGTACACATTCGCATACTTTAGGGGGTAAGTGTGAAAGAAGGTATAGTTTATGAGAGTAAAGTGTAATTTCCCTACTAGGGAAAAAAACCTGCATATGATAGAACTTTTATCAGAGAAGAAATTTTGCACTGGTATTGTGAACAAGCTACAATCTACATAACATGATTTAGTAGTGTTGAAGGTTTATTGTGGGAGAATTGGTGTTTTGTTAAGCCATGAAATAGTGTGGGAATATTACTATTGAAGTTTTGCCTGAAAACCTCTTTCTCTGAATCATTGTGTATAGTCTGCGTAAAATGATAGTAATTTCCTTTGCTTGATTTGTAAAATGTGTTGGCTGATTAAGAGCCTATTGGTAGCAGATTTCAAATAATAATTTTTAGTGTTTAAATGCTAAAAACTATGGTTCAAAAAAAAAAGTTTTTTTAATAAGGATGTTTTTATTAAGAATGTTTGAGTTACAATTATCAAATTAATATTTTTAAAACATGTATTTTGAAAACTCATCTATATCAATTTTTAGTTTTCAAATAACATTGTTGAATGACCTTTTCGTAAATAAGTTGAAAATAGGGGGGACAAGACCAAACTCTCTCTCATACACTTCAACCTTCTTCTTTTTCTTTATTTTTCTCTCACAAACCCACATCTTTGTCATTCTCTCTTCTTCTCCTTCTTCATTTTTTCTTATTTTCTCTCATTAAATAAAATAGTATTTTTTTTCTATATATACATTCATCACTTAATTTTTTTTTTTTTTTTTTTATTATGTTATTTGAAATATGGTATCAAACACTTTTTTTTTTTTTTTTTTTTGCATTATATGTACTTTAAACACATGTTTTGCCCAAAAATGAAATCCTATGAAAATTTTGATAAAAAATTAAATTTACCATGTTATTATCCTTCACTTTCACATTGTACCTTGCATTGAATTAAGTAATACAAATAAAATTGTAAAAAAATTAAAAGAAAACTAACAAACAAAATCATGAGATTATGAAGGTGTGAATTTTCTTTTTGTGGAGTCGAGAAAACACAGAGACAAGAGAAAAATAGAGTTTTTAATTTTAAGACCAAAAAAAAAAAAAAAAAGGAGGATTTTGTACCACACAAAACAGAAGAAAGAAATAGCACAATATAAAATAATTATAAAAATATAATAAAATTAGAATAGACACTCACATCCACAAATGATAAAAAATTGCATTAATATCACCACAATAAAATGTATTTTTTGCGACAAATACTAGTGACGAAAATTTTTTTGTCACCAAAAAAGTGATTTATAGCGACGAAATTTATATTTCGTAGCCAATTATAAAAAATTAATAACATTTAAAGACGAAACTAAATTTTCATCGCTATTGTTGCACTGAAATTAAGGTGCCAAACTTAATTAATCTTCCGTGACAAAATATTTCGTCACTAAAAGAGTAACTTTTTGGCAACAAAAAATTTCGTCGCTATTGGTGTTGCTGGAACAAATTGGGCGATGAAAGCAATTTTCGTCACTAAAAATTACCAATAGCGACGAAATACATTCATCACTAAAACAAAGAACTTAAAACACTTAGAGTTGGGTTTGGAACTCATTTTGATTCAATCAAATATTCCCTTCACTCTCTCACTCCCTTCACTCTCTCTACCCTCACTCTCTCACTGCTCATTCTCTATCCCATACTCTATTGCCACCTTTTCCCCCTAGCCACTGGTGCCACACTACCTTACTATCTTCGATCTCCTCTCCTCTCAATCCGGCCTCTCGCTCTCTCTCTTCTGCTGCTGCTAATTTTTGCCCCATACCCACCAATGACACCACCACCTCTCACTACCTCCACTACTCTTAAATCACCTCCCTCACTCACCTCCCTCACAATCTCGCCTCTCTCTCTCTCTCTCTCTCCTTAATCTAGCCTGATCTCTTCTCTCTCTCTCTCCATTCTGCCACCACCACAACCTCCTTCGACAGCCACCACAGTCGTCCTCGGTCTCCTCCCCTCTCTCAGCCACCTCAAGAAGCTCTGATGGTATTTTTTTTTTTGCAATTTTTTATTTTTATAAACCTCTCTCTTCTTTTTTTTACTTTATATTTCTTAATTTTTTAGGTTGCAAATATTTTTCTTTATTTTCTATCTCTAAGCTCCGATGGTTTCCATATGCATTTTCTCTTTCTTATATAAAAATTTCTTCAAATGTAGAAGGTAATTTTTTTATTTTAATTTTTTTGGGTAATATAAAATGTGTTTTAAATGGTATGATGTTTTAATGACATGAATATTACTGATCTTTGTGGATAATCTTTGTAGGTTTTGAATGGTATGTTGATAGTTTCTTCTTCATGATATACTATTTGCTCTTTTACTTCTTTTTCACATATATTTTCCCAATTTGATTTGTATTATGGGTTTGGGTTTTGTATGTTTTGTAGTTCTTGAATACCCATCTTAGCACTGCTTGAATCGAATTTCTCGATAGTATTTCAACAAAAGTTTATAGTATATGTTGAGTAATATTTGTTTAATTATTTAATTTTTTTTCAATACTTGTAAACATTAGCATTTTATGCTATATTATTTTGTCGAGAATTGGTATTGTGGTTGGTTGTTGAGTTGGAGCAAGTGGGTAGCTTGCATGGTGTTGTAAGTTGTTTTAAATAAATGCTTGGTTCTTGTAATTTTAGAACTTAAATGTAGGTGTGCCTTGTGTATACTACCCATGTACATGGGTTGAGTTGTTTTACACTTGTTTAATGAAATATTTATTTATGGAAAAATAAGTTCCTTTTGTCATCCAGTTGGACACACTACCTAATATAATTATTCACCATTTTTGTACAGTAATATTCTCTCTTAAGTTGTAGTCAAACTCAAATATAGTCATCTTAGGCTAGGTACTAGTACCAAAATAATAATTGAAGGGGTAGGTTTAAAAGTAAAGCCTTTGCCACCTCTAAATGCACATTAAAGCAAAAAGCGGGCTTTGTGCCCTTTCTCTCTGAAACATGGTAATGTACATAATGCGGTGATAAAACTCAACTAAAGTCATCTCAAATAAATCTTTAATATCAAATAATTGGAGTTGGCTACCTTGGTCCTTTATGCCATTTGGCATTATCTAGTGAGGCTTTCTCATTTGCTTCATTAACAACCATGTTTTTCCTTGTAACCACATCATTAAAGTGCATATTGTGGATATATGAAAAACAATTATACTTGCATGAGAAAGAGTAACTACATATATTGAAGACAAAGGGAAATTAAAAGAATTGTAAGGTTGAAATTTATCAACCATCTTGTTGGCTTTATTCCGTGCCAATTTGGTTGTAATTTAGCACTTAGTAACCCTGTATTTACATGGGATTCATGTAAAGGTAGTGTGTGAAGAGAGTGTGAAGAATTGCTCATCTTTGTGCAAAGAAGCAGGGACTTGCGGCTAGGACTCGCGACTGACTCACGGCTTGCAAGCCGCCAAATGCTGTGCACGTGAGAAGCATGTGGGGAGGTGAAAGGTCATGCCAGCCGTCGTACTACAGGACAAAAGTCCCAGGCTGGCCAGGTCGTTATCTCACAACTTGGACCAATCACGAGGACAAGCCGCCAACCAGCCTTGTTTGGGAAAAACTGACTCTTCGTATTCCAAACACACACCACTATATATAGACCCTTATACCCACAAAATGGAGAAAGCTTCCAGAGAGAATTTTGTGAGAGAAACCGTAGAGAAAAACAAGATTGCCTCATCCATAATCTTCACCTAAGAGACTCTTCAAATTCCTCTACTCTCCTCCTCTCCATTAATACATCCTTAAGAGGTTCTTGACCAAATCCTTTTCTCATCACACCCACGTCTGTGAGAAGGTCATTTGGTGCTAAGGGAAGCAGTTTGGAAGGAACCAATGGTTATTGGTTGATGCTATGGGTTATAGCGGAATCCGGTAAGCTAGAAAAGAAAAAGGTTCGGCGCAACCTCGTTGGAGCAAGAAGCTTGGAGGGCTTAGGTACCTGGGTAGATTAGGCTTGGAGGGTCTATTGCTGTTCATGTATCCCAACTACATTTTCTAGTGGATTATTTACCGCTTGAAGGGTAGCAGAGAGGTTTTACGCCAAGGGCTTCGGTTTTCTCTTTGATAACACATCGCGTGTTATCCTTGTGTTTGCATCTCTCTTCCTTTATCTTTGCCTTTTATTTTCTGTTGTGGATGTGATTATAATTGGCTTAGATTGTTTATCAATTCTGTGTTTGGCTTATCTTCATTTTCCACACATTAATTGTTTGATAATAAGCTTGAATTGATATTTTGTAATTGAGGGTCAAAACATTCATAGTGTTTTCAACGCTATTTGAACTTTCAGAAATAATGCAAAACCTCAAGCTTCAATGGTATTCCCTCTTCTTATAAGATAAGGTGGATGTTGACATATCATTCCGAACGAATTGATGAAGTTCTTCATGCATGGAATTAACCCAATCAGCATCTTGAAATGCTTCATCCACTTTCTTTGGTTCATATTGGGATAGATAACATAAGTGAGTAATTATATTCAAGGCTTTGGACCTCAATCTTATGTTATCATTTAGACTACCCAATATGTTTATGACAGAGTGATTTAACTTTACTCTATAAGATGGACCTTTGACCAGAGATATAGAGGTACCTTTTTGTTTAGTTGAAGAACTTGGCTCACCTTGTTCTTGTTGAATTTCACGAACAGATGTGGATGGTTCTAAACTTGATGGTACTGAAACAACATCATTCAATAACTATAGTTCTTCATCACTATGCTTCCCAACATAATCTTCAGGAATAGAATCATCAACCTCCATAGTCTTTTCTTGAAATGGAGGAGTGTTTTCTGAATGAGTTTATGAACATAGTTCATCATTGATCACCACATTTGAAGACTTCATGACTGCTTTAGCTCTTAGATTGTACACTCTATATGCTCTACTAATGGAAGAGTATCCTAAAAAGTATCCCTTGTTATTCTTTGCATCAAACTTTACTAGGTTCTCCCTATCATGCAGAATATAATAGTCATTGCCAAATATCCATGTATTTGACAACAGGCTTTTTTCCTCTCTAGAGTTCATAAGGATTTTTCTTGAAATCAAGTCTGAAATACACTCGGTTAAGTGTATGGCAAGCAGTGTTAACTGCTTCTCCCCAAAAGGATTTAGGCATCTTCTTGTTATGTAACATCACATGAGCCATCTCTTGAATAACCCTATTCTTCCATTCCACTATTTCATTCTGTTGTGGTGTCTTAGGTGATAAGAACTCTTGATGTGTGCCTTGATCATTGCAAAAAGTAGCCAGTTTTGTGTTTTCAAATTGTCTCCCATGATCACTTCTAATTCTGGCTATCACAATACCTTTTTCAACTTGCAATTTCTTGCACAAGTGTATCATCTTTTCAGGAGCCTCAGCCTTATCTCTTAAAAGCACAACTCAAGTATATTTAGTAAAATCATCCACAACAACTAGAATATACTTCTTTCCACCTAAACTCTAAACTCTAACAGGACCTATGAGATCAATGTGCAACAACTTTAGAGGTCTTGAGGTTTAAACTTCAGTTACAGACGGATGCTTAGACTTCACTTGTTTACCCATCTAACATGGTCCACACATGCACTTCTCTATCTTTCCGAACTTGGGCAAACCAATAACTACTTCACACTTGGAAATCCTCTCTAATTGCTTGTGACTTACACATCCCAACCGTTGATGCCATAAGTCTACTTAATTGATCTTCATACTGAAACACTTGTTGCTTATACTTGGTGTTATATCATAATTGTTATCAGTTGTTCTAACACCAATACACATGCAGTCACCTCCTCCATCAAGTATCTCACATTCATACTTGGTAAAGAGAACATTCAGTCCATTGTCACAAATTTGACTGATGTCGAGTAAGTTAGCCTTCAGCCCATCAACATACCAGACATCTTCAAATACCGACAACCCTAGAATGTCTACAGTTCCAATGCCTCTGATCACAAATTTGCTTCCATATCCAAACATGACTGTCTCAATCTTTCCTTCAAAAAGTGTCTTGAATAGAGCTTTATTTCCTGTCATATGCTTGGAGCAACCACTATCCAAATATCAAAGACAAGAATCACGTGTCTTTAAGGTGATTAAAGCAGTATAACACACATAATTATCATCACATGTAATTATACCAAGATACTCAAGGAAAAACTTAACACATGCAACAAATGACACAAACCAAAAGTAGACAAGTTGGAGTTTTAGCAATGAGAACTTTAAAGAATCCATGACAACAGGAATCAAGGATCAACTTTTAGATCAAAAGATCTAAAAGCACAAGAGCTAACCTATTCTGATACCACTTGTACGTTTTTAGACCCCTTAAAACACAAGTTGTTTAACCTAGTTATTTAGCCAAGTGATTACTTAGATAAATTTATTCAGATCTAGGTTAACACAATAAAATCATATCATGTAAATAATACAGAAATATAAAAAACACACAATATGATAACCAATGAAAACCAAACCAGTAAAAAACTTAAGGAGGATTTAACCTAACTATCCTCAAGGTAAAACAGATCCACTATGAAAAAATTGAAGTTTGTACAATAGAACTTAGACCACTAACATTCTATTGCTATCTCAAGTATAAATAGTCTGTGAACTCGGAGCTATCACATGGTCGTGGCAGTAAGTTTTCTTCTCAAGGTAACAATAGAATGTTAGTGGTCTAAATTCTATTGTACAAACTTCAATTCTTTCATAGTGGAACTGTTTTACCTTGAGGATAGCTTGGTTAAATCCTCCTTAGGTTTTTTACCGGTTTAGTTTTCCTAAGTTATCATATCGTGTGTTCTTTATATTTCCGCATTATTTACATGATATGATTTAATTGTGTTAAACTAGATCTAAATAAATTTATCTAAGTAATTGTTTGGCTAAATAACTAGGTTAAACAACTTGTGTTTTAAGGGGTCTAAAAACGTACAAAATGATGAGATCACAATGAAGAGGGCAGGAACAGCTGCACCACCTAGACAAACACGCCATCCATAGCCACCTTTGATCTTGGGTGTGAGGTAGTTAACAACATTGGCTATCAATATGCCTATTGCAATACATAGTTGGAAAATAACGTTGAGAGAACCTTGAAGTCTGCATGGAGCCATCTCTGAGAGGTACAATGGTACAGCCTGCACACGATTGAATAAATCAAATATATTCTTAGTGACATATATGTACAGATTATATACTATATATATAAAAGTTCAATTTTGAAAGAAATAAAATAAGCTTGTAAGTAATTCTATCAATTAATATATAGAATTAGTTATAAAGTTTCATGTGAAAAGAATTTTTTTGTAAGTCGTAAATTGAGGATTTTTAGAATTATATTCTTCCGTTAATTATAATAAATTTAGGACAAATTCGTGCACCCCTAAGGCAACCCATGAATTAGGGTTAGGATTTTTTTCCAAGCTAGTGGCTTCGTTATATTATTGAACATAAAGTTATTAATATTAATTTTTGATAATAAAACTAAATGATTAAAATTTTAAAATATAAATATATTGAAAAAAAAAAAAAAAAACTGACATTGGATACCAATATATAACAAGAAATAAACGGGAACCAACAAAAAGTTTAATTGTTTTATTATCACAAGAAAGATCATTATGAATTATTATTATTATTATAATTATTATGTACTTCCCTTGTGAATTTAGGATAAACTCATGTTTCCATAAAAAAAAAAAAATTAAAAAAAAGTAACAAATAGGATAAGCTCTGTAACCCTAAGGCAACCCATGAATTAGGGTTAGGATTATGTTTTGAAGCTATCTAGTGGCTTCATATACTTACTGAAGCCTACTATATTAGTTTTTAATAATAAAAACAAATTACCCAATGATAAGTAATAAGATCTTGGAAGGATAAATATTGAAACTTGCATTTAAAAGAGGGAAAAGAGAAAGGGAAAAAGAAAATCCAAGAAAAGCAAATAATTAGGGGATTTTATATTTACCTGATTAGCATAGCCTACACCAATACCCAATAAAATTCGACCAATGATTAGCTTAGCAATATTTTGAGCAGCAGCATTGATGATAGCTCCGGCCAAGAAAACCAAACCACCAGTGAGCATTGATATTTTCCTACCCAACTTCTTGGTCACCCATGATGCACCAAATTACGATGCCACAAGTGCAGCCAAGTATAGAGAAGATGTAAACATGGTCAGTGTCACACTGTCAAATTTTCAGTACTGATTGGTTGATTTATCCAAGGCCTCCTTATGATAAACCGATGGGAAAAACTTTTGCAAGAATGGAGCCATGGATGTCACACCACCTATATACATATACAAAATTATCATATGTTAGAATCAAATTAAACACATGAACTTACATGCTTGGAACGTACGTGAAAGAAGAATTAATTATGGAAAGAAAAAAAACATATAGTATTATATTGTGGTTCTTGAATGCTTGCTTACCTGAGATACCAATATCGTAACCAAAAATCAAACGCCCCATGGCAGCGACAATGCAAGTTACCAACACATAGAATGTGATCTCTCCAGGGTAATTCTTTTCCGGATCACTATTGTTGGGATCAATCCATCCAGTACCCATAGCGAACAACAAGAAAAAGAGAATAACAAGATCAAGAAGAAGGACAAGAATCAAGAAGCAAAAGTATGAAGAAAGAGATATGAGTTAGATTAAAGGTTTTGTGGTTTCTTATATATATACACATAGAAAGCTTAAGGCGGTGGTGTGTAAAATCGTTGTCCTAATAGTAATAGAGTTACTATGTTCTAGACAACTGGGTTCTTACTAGTAATAGAGTTGTGTTGTACAGTACAACACAACTCTATTTCTACCCAAAAACAAAACCAGATTTTCATAAATAAAATTAAAAAATTAAAAAAAAAAAAAAAAGCAAAATAAAACCCGATAAAAATAAGATTAAAATAAGAACTCTCTCTCTCAGTCTCAGACTCAAACCCAAACACAAAACTCAGCCCAACAAAATTCTTTGAAAAACACGACTGCAAGAAACTCCTAAAACTGAAAAACCCTAGACGCAGAGCTTTCTCCTTTGTCTCCACTCTTATCTGATGCAATCTCTTCCAGGGGACTCAGTGGTGGCACTATAAATTTTTTCTAGGATGGTTATTAAGAAATTTAAATTATACAATATTTAATAAAAAAAGATAATTATATCTCATTATTAATGCTACAATCTATATCTTTTTCAAAATTTTAGTTAAATTAAAAAAAAAATTGAATTTTTCTTTTTGTTTGTAAAGGCCCAATATATTGTTAAAATAACCAAAGTTTGACTACAAACTTATTGTAGCCTAAGACTACAACTTTCACTAAACAAATTAACGTGACTACATATTTTGAAAATCTAACAATTGAATTGTATATTTTTTTATGTTCTTAAAACATATATCAAGTTTCATGTCAATCGGATATTATTTACAATTTGATCCATAATTTTTTTTTTTTGCGTATAATTTTAGAGGACAAAAACTCGAAAATTAAACATTTGATTGATGACATAAGCTATTTATTTTTAATCTTCTTAAGATTTTACAAGTATGAAAGATATTTAAAAAAAAATGTAAACTAATTGTAGAATTGTTATAATTCATATCTAATAAAAAAAATATTGAGTGGAGTTGTAGCCTTAATCTATAACCAATTTTGTTCCTAAACTTTGTCCAAAGTTTAATTATATTGGACCTAAAAAAAAATTAGGGTTGTCACACATTTTTTTTTAAGGTAAGAAAAATCACAAAATTTTTAAATTTTATATATAATGGTGATTTTTTTTCCCGGTTAGGATGATTCTGTGACCACCCTAACTCTAATGGAGCCTCCAGTGGGGCAACTTTAAGTGATTAAAACTAAATAGAGACATTTGTTTTTCTCTCTTTTCACCTTCAGCTCAATTGAAGAAATTAGTGTTAAGAGATGGATGGTGGTGGCAAATTACAACCCACGTACAGTAGAGGGAAGGCTTTAAGGATTTTAAGGATTGCAGAGTTGGCATGATTAAAGCCCTCATCACCAGTATATCTTTATGTTTTTTTCTTTTCATATTTCCTAGATTGAATTTGTTAGTTTTTCGTTGGTGCAGATGTTGAAGAGTTTTATCTTTGATTTGCCCCTCTTTGTTAGTTTGTTTTTAGGAGATTGCTTTTGTTTTGTAAATTTGGATTTTTTTTTTTTTTTTTTTTCCCCCCAAAAAAAATCATTATGAAGCTAAATATCAGTTACCATCTGAAGTCAAAAATTGGCCACAAATGAAATCACATGTTTTTCAACAATGAATTGGAGAAAAATGACCATGAAACCAAACAATGAGCTTCGTAATCATCCAAAAATATTAATAAAAAAATTCAGACAATCAAAAAAAAAAAAAAAAATATATATATATATAAAAGATGAATATAGAATTATGTAAAAGCTAGTATGACCTGAACGCTGACTAAACGGAGACAATGGCCTAATCGGAACGGCCGATGTGAATGGAGTTGGGACTAATTAGGAAAGTGTGTAAAGTGAAGGCCTGGAAGGAATGGGTTATGATACAGAGTGGCCCACAAATAATATATACTATACGCGTGTGAGGGTAAATCTGTATTTTTATACGTGTCTAATTGCTATTGCATTCGGATCTGGTGTCAATGTTTTAAATAAAACATTTCATTATGTTCGGTGCTTAATCCTGTCCACTTATCCCTTTCCCGGTCTAAATTTCGTTTTGTTCCGCGGGATATTTCGGATTATGTTGGAACTTTTTGAATTGGAATTTTTTCAACATTGAAACTCAAAATTCATCATGTGAATCATTTTATTTCCATATTATATTTTAAAATTTTTTTTTGGTTAAGCTATATTTCTATATCTATATTATATATAAGAGAATTTTTCCCTTTCAGGTAGATTTTTATCTAGTTCAAAAATATGTAACTTTATCTAAAAATAGAATCATAAATATCAAATAACAAATTTCATTTTGAATTAAAAAAAAATCCTCAAATTTAGAATTTTCTCCCTTCATTTTCAAAAAAAAAAAAAAAAATTGTACTTACTACTTATTTTTAAAGTTTATAATTTTTTATTTATTTGAAAAATAAAAAAATTTCTAAATTATAATAGATGCAAATTATTAATCTTTACAAAAAAAAAAAAAAACTATACTTTTATATAGTTCAAAAATACCCTCATTACTGAAAAGTAACTTTCTTATCGAAATAGGGTCATAAATATCAAATAACAAATTTCGTTTTGAATTAAAAAAGAAAACTCCTAAAATTTAACATTCTTTCCCCTTATGTTCATCTTATTTTTCTTACCCACACTTTTCTCTATATCACTACACTTTTTTTTTTTTTAATAAAAAGACAAAGCAAACATTTATTCATTAATGTTTAAACAATCTCGGTACAAGGATTCTAGGACAGGGGGTGGAGATTCCTCCCTCCAATACAACTCATCCCTAATATTTTTAGCGTATTGAGCCAAAATATGTGCTACCTTATTTCCTCCTCTTCTAACACAGCTTATAGAAATTGAATGCAACCCACGAAGGCAGCAATGGATGTCTTCATAAACATGTCCTAGCAACGAGTGACCACTTGATGAGCTCGACACTACTTTCATGACAGTAGTGTTGTCGCCTTCAATTATCAACTCTGAGAAACCTGCTTCCGTAGAGAGTTCAATGACCTTTCGACAAGCCAATGCCCTTACTTTCAAACATATGTTTAAAAAAGAAATTTTTATGCTTATCTCTAAAGTTTATCCTTTTTTATTTGTTTGAAAAATAAAATATTTCAAAATTATAATAAATGCAAATTATTAACTTTATTCAAAAAAATTGAAAAGCCACCAAGCACGTTCAGCGCATGTGCTTAGAGGCTAGTTGGATATAATGAAATATAAAGTTATAAATATGTAAATCATGTATATGTGTGTATATATATTGGTGCACTGAATCACACTGATACAGAAATATTTTATTCCAATTATCAATCCAAAATGAAATTCAAAACCTTGTTTGGTGTTTTATGACCTTGAATAAAGTCAAACTCTCCTGTATCATTTTATTGGATGTAAATTTTTATAAATCTACAATTATATTGTATTTTCTTATTACATATATGTTTGCAAAATTTGAAGAAGATCAAATATCAATAACTATGTCATAAACTAAAATTTTAAATTTCAAGTTTTTGTAATATTAAATTATGCATAAAAAGAAAATTTATAGATTAATTAGTAAATAATATCCGTTATGAATGAAATTTAATATATATGTTAAAAATATAAAGAATAAGCAATCTAATAGTTAGATTTTCAAAATATATAGTCATGTTAATTTTTTAATGAGAATGTATAGCTGTTACCTACAAGCGCAAATTTTGACCCAGAAATTTTACCTATTTTGCATTTCATTGAAGCACAAAATAAAAAGACCCCACACTAGTTAATACAACACTTGAGATTATTACATTTTGTTACACTAACCACTAAAATAAATGTTCATCGTAGCAAAATTTATAGTTTAAACACTTATTTTATTTCACTCCCAATAATTTAAATGTTACAAAAAAATTTTCCCTCTCTTTAGTCTTTTTCACGTTCTCTTCCTGATTGCAATTTCTCTTTCTTTCTTTTTTCTCTCTCTTTAGAAAAAAACAAAAATAAAATAGTAAGAGACTTGAATAAGGGATGTAGGGTCACTACAAAAAAAGGGGCTATCCACAGCCCTAGAAAGCGCTGGGATAGGATCAAAATTCCTATCCCGAAGTTTTTTTTCCCGGCGCTTCAAATCGTCATGCAGTGATAGTCGGTATAGGCCTTTTAAATTATATTCATTCAAGACTTATACCAGCACTTTTGAAACAGATGAAGTAGCTTTTTGATAGTGCAAAATGCTTTTGGAAAAGGACTTGAAATCATACTCCAATCACAATAACATAAGTGGTTTGTCGTACGATAGTGTTTCTAAATACCCTTAAATTTGACTTGGTTAAAGGTAAACCTTTTATTTATTTATTTATGTGGTTATGTCGGATTCAAGAGGCATGTTAAATAATTCATTTACATTAGGAAATGAATCAATCTTATTGAAAAGATGTTAATGAGGATTAAACCCACAATATTCAGGCTGTCATTTCTGCATAAAATGAAAGTACATAAAGCTTTAAAAAAAAATGCATAAACTGAAAAAAAAAAAAAAGAAAAGAAAAAGAAAAAGGAAAAATAATAAAGACACCACAACAAAATTAAAATATTTTAAGATGTCAATATGCAAGGTAAATCCTAAACTTATCATTTAAAAAGGCCACCAAACTTTCTCCAAAAAAAAAAAAAAAGGGGCCACCAATAATTGTATAGGGTAGGTGACAAGTTGTAACTAGTTTTTATTTTGACCCACAATTGACATCACTTTTTTAACTTTCTTTTTGCTAATATATCACTTTTTTTGCCTACCTTTAACAACTTGCCACCTATATTTTTGTGTGAAAGTTTTGTGCAAGTGTTGTGTCAACAGTACTACTCTTAAAATATTTAATTTTATAATAAAGAAAAAATGTTTCAAATTTTTGCTTGTTCGTTAAAATAAATAAACCTTCTATTTGGGACTCTGTCTTACTTTTCTGTTAGACAACAAAATGAAGTTGTTTTTCCTTGCATTTTTCTTCTTCATCAACAAAATTACACTATCGATGCAACCAATTGATCTATATTTATATCTATGATTTCCTTCTTCATTCTCTCTATCTCTCTTTCTCCAATCTATGTTTTCTTATCTTTTATCTTTGTTTGATCAAGTAGTTTTCTTAGCTTTTATCTTTGTTTGCTCCAATTCTAAGAGAGTGACTATGTGTATGGTTAAAAAATAGTACACTTCAAAAGTAAAAATTTATATCAGTTTATTTTTTTTTTCTTAGTTCACATTTACTCCTAGTCCCACTCCTAGGTTTGTTATTATTCTTCTTTATCATATATTTTTATTTAATTAATATTACATATAAATATAACAAGTTATTATGCATTCAATGGTTGTTGTTTTACTGATCTTTAAACTATTAATAAATTTTTTAGACTATTACACACTATAGTTGTATTGTGTACTAAATTATATTTATTTTAGATTATTGTATATAATATGGAAATTTTATCTACAAAAAAAAAAAAATCATTTTATTTTTTAATCGCTCTCATGACAAAATTCCTAGCTCCGCCACTATTGACCTTCTTAGAAAAAAATCCTAGAGCCACCACTAAGGGGCGGTTCCAAGTGTTAACTGACCTGAATTTTTTTTTTTTTTTTTTATACCTTAAAAAATTGAATTCTAAATTAAAATGGGTAATTAACCACCCTAGGGAAAAAAAGAAAAAAGAAAAAAAAGAAAACCATGACCACCCTTAAAGAAAAAACACCCTAAATAAAAATTTGAGCCCACTAAAAATAAAATTCAACATCTCCAAACTTTCGATCCGTTGAATGTTAAACCAAAAAAATAATGCACACTTTTAGCGGATAAAAAAATAAATTCAATAATAAGTTCAAATTAGAATCAATTAAATACGTACCACCTAGGATTTGTTGTGAAACTGTTACGAAAATGTTGTAAATGTAGCACTTCTCAAAAATTGCCCAAACAAACAAAAATTAGCCTAAAAAGACCACATCAAACTTTAATTGTGATTTTTAAAATTGTGTTTTCAAATGACATATTTTAAAATCTCTATTAAAAAAAAAAATGCACACTTTTCAAATAGTTAGTATGTTATTGTTTGCTTTAGTATTTAGTCAAATTTGTTGGATTTAATTATGTGATACATTTTTTCAAAAAGATAATATGTTTTGTTTATATTGTTACTTATTTAGGCAATATGTTGGTAATTGAATGAGTGATTAGTAGTTTAATAATTGTTTGGTTGTGTACATTGAAAAAAATGTAGCTAATAACATTGATAGTGAAGCTATCATCCGACGATTTCAAAATATGAAAAGTTGTAAAAGAAAATTTTATAACTTCATGTATTTGTGCATTTTTTTTGTGATGTTAATATATTTAAGTTTTATTTTTATTAAATTTTGTTTAATTTAAATTTTCTTAATGACTACCCTGAAAACAATTCCTGGAGGAGCCGCCACTGCTAATATAGTAATTTGGGTTTGATTGTATCAAAGTTTGAGATAACTAGTAATCATATATTTATTTTTTTAATGACAGCCATACTTTGATTTCAAAATATCAAAGGGGAAGTTTGAAAGAATCAGAGAACTCTATGAGAAACTCTGGACAAACTAAAGCACTAAAGGTACGTACGGATAAACTATACAAAGTTAGAGGTTGTTTTTAACTTTACACCTGAATAGAATAAAATACTTGAATTTCTCAATTTGGTGTACTCTTTTAAGAGATTTGAAATTTTAAAGGGGTTTTAACTTCTATTAATACTCGTCTTATTTAACATTCTTTTTTAATGTAATCTTTGCATGAATAGTTTAGAGATGGGTTTTTGTGTCTCTTATATCCAAATTTGATATCTCTAAGACCTTGTGTGTGTGTGTGTGTGTGTGTGTGTGTGTGTGAGAGAGAGAGAGAGAGAGAGAGAGAGAGAGAGAGAGAGAATTTTATGCTTGAGCCATATATATGCATTTGGGCATGTAGGAATTTTCATCTTGTGTGTGTGTGTGAATCTTATGCTTGAGCCATATATATGCATTTGTGCATGTAGGAATTTTCATCTTTGGGTGGAAGATTAATTGAAATTTTTTATTCGGATAAAAGAAATTAAAGGGGAAAATGAATGGTTCAAATGGAAGCCACCAAAACACCAAAGGGGAATCCAAAGAGAAAAATATCTCAACAGGTTGCAATGTACTGCACATATGGATTAAGGTGTTAGAAAGCTTCAAGTTATATCCTCAACAAAGGATTCGAAGATGTGATTCTCTTTGGAAGATCAATTTTATGCTTTCTAATTATTTGTTTTATAAGTTATCATACAAGGCGAAAAATGTACGATATATCAACTTTTGTTTAAAATGTAAACTTTTAATTTACTAAAGTCTTACTTTCAATCTATAAAATCTTCACATAACTATCATTAGCCAACTTTGTATAAGCTAAAACAATATTACGTGTCCAAGTGTTTCAAGTATGTAATGTTTCTTAGCGGAACTTTAAGGACTCTAAGAACTGTTGGAATTATACTTAAAAAGTAATAACTCAAGAGAAACAAATATAATACATTTATCAATTAGCAATTATATCATGTGCATATGTAATAAAAATTAACAATAAGATGTGAGAAATTTATATACTAGATTATGTTATTCAAGGACCTCACAAGCAATCAGGATGCTCTCCCCAGTTGGTGAGGATTAACAAAGAGCTTTATTTTCTCTTTCACACCCCCTTGCAATCAATATATAATATATATATATATTATATAAAAGATCTTAGAGATATCAAATTTGGATATAAGACACACAAAAACCCATCTCTAAAATATACATGCAAATATTACATTCAAAAAGAATGTTAAATAATACATGAGTATTAAAAGAAGTTAAAATCCCTTTAAAATTTCAAATCTCTTAAAAGAGTACACCAAATTGATAAATTTGAGTATTTTATTCTGTTCAGGTGTAGAGTTAAAAACAACCTCTAACTTTGTATAGTTTATTCGTACCTTTAGTGCTTTAGCTTGTCCAGAGTTTCTCATAGAGCTCTCTGATTCATTCAAACTTTCCCTTTGATATTTTGAAATCAAATTATGGCTGTCATTAAAAAAATAAATGTATTATTACCAGTTATCTCAAACAATCAAAGCCAAATTACTATTGTAGGGTTAGGATTTGTGGCCCAAGCCCAAAACAATAAATTTGTAGAGTATGGGTGAAAGACCTAGGTTAAGTATTGGATTGACAACAACGAATCACAACTTTCAAACACGAGCTAACATGAATTTACACGTAAAGCTTGAAAATCCGAAGAGCTANCAAAAAAAAAAAAAAAAAAAAAAAAACTGACCATTTGGAAAGTGTGCATTTTTTTTTTTAAATAGAGATTTAAAATGTCATTTGAAAACACAATTTTTAAAATCACAATTAAAGTTTGATGTGGGCTTTTAGGCTAATTTTTATTTGTTTGGGCAATTTTTTAGAAGTTCTACATCTACAACATTTTCGCAACACTTTCACAATAAAGCTTAGGTGGTACTTATTTAATTGGTTCTAATTTTAACTTATTATTGAAATGATTTTTTTTATCTACTAATAACCTGGGATGCACGGACGCGGCACCAAAGGAGCCACACCCGCATCCGAAGCGACGCGTCGCGGCGACGCACGAGGGACGCCACTGCCCCCGCGTCTTGCCATGCGTTTTTTTTTTCCCCGACTCACGCCAATGTGGCACAAACTTGGGCCGATTTGTGCTGAATCGGACTAAGTCGCGCCGACTTAGACCGTATCGTCCGTATCGGGCGAAACCGTCGAAATGGCTGGTTCAAGCCGAAACGGCCGATTCAGGCCGAAATTCAAAAAAAAAAAAAAGGTGCAAAATGCACCGTTTGAACTTAATAACAAACCCTAAAACTCTCTCACGCATTCTCACTCCGTCCAAACACTCTATCTCACTCCGTCACTTGTCTCTCTTCTTTGTGCTCTCTGCAATGTGCTCGGCTTCACTGAATCACTCTCTGCCTCTCTGTCTTTGCTCTCCATCTCCCCTGTGAGACACAACCACTCAGTCACTTCATTCAAACTTCAGCTCTCTCTCACGCATTCTCAACTCAGGTATTGATATAAAGCTTTCAATCTTGGTTTGATTTGTGATTTGTGATTTGTGAACCTGTGAATTTGTGATTTGTGAATCTTAGTTTCTTTTCAATCTTTGTTTTATTTAGTTAATAGTTATTACTTATTACTCATTGTGATTTGTGAATCTGTGAACTTGGGTTTGATTTATTATTAATTTATTTAGTTAATAGTTATTATTTGTAGCCATTGTAGGTTAAATTGAATCTATTGAATTTGCAATGGACGAAGTTACTAGCACATAAACTTCACCTTCATCTAATCAAGAAGTGCCAAATGATGAATCTCCTCTTTGGCAATATGTGAATAAAGTAGAAAAACCACCTGGTGCTTCTGTTAAATCAAGTGGAAACACATACTTTAAGTGTAACTATTGTGGTGTAATTTATATGAGATCCTATTCTAGGGTTAAGGCTTATTTATTAAAAATTCCTGGCAAAGGTATTAAAGCATGCCCTAAGATGACACCAAGCAATAGGCTAGAAATGTAGCGAATGCATGATTAAGTTAAGAATGATAAGTTAGAGAGAGAACGGAGAAGTCAAATTCCCTTACCCCCACCTCCCCCAGGTCATGGGCCTATACCTATTTCCCCATTTCGGAGACATGAAGGGAGTGATAATACAAATCCGGTTGATGGTAAGAGAAGGAAGGTGACTATGAATTCTCCTTTGGAGAAAGCATTCCAGAATAATGCTAGACATGATTTGGATAGCAGAATTGCTAGGATGTTTTACACTGGTGGGCTTCCGTTTAACTTTGCAAGGAACCCATATTATCGTAGTTCCTATGCATATGCTGCTACCCATATCATTTCGAGTTATCTTCTTCCTGGGTAGAATGCCTTGAGAACAACACTTTTGCAAAAAGAAAGAACTCATGTTGAAAGACTTTTGAAATCAATTAAGGACTCTTGGCTTGAAAATGGTGTAAGTATAATTTCTGATGGATGGTTAGATCCACAAAAGAGCCCTCTTATTAATATTATGGCTGTATCGATGAGGGCCCAGTGTTTATAAAGGCAATTGATGGGTCAGGTGAGTTCAATGACAAACATTATATTGCTAGGGTGTTGAAGGATGCTATAAAAGAGATTGAATATGAAAAAGTTGCCCAAGTCGTCATTGATAATGCTAGTGTGATGAAGTCTGCTGGAGCTCTTATTGAAGGTGAGTACCCTAAAATATTTTGGACACCTTGTGTTGTTCTGCTGGAGCTCTTATTGAAGGTGAGTACCCTAAAATATTTTGGACACCCTGTGTTGTCCACACTCTCAATCTAGCTTTGAAGAATATTTATGCAGCAAAAAATACTGAAAAGAATGAAGTTATATATGAGGAATGTAGTTGGATTACAAATATTGCTGATGATGCATCCTTCATACGTGTTTTTATCATGAACCATTCAATGAGGTTAGCAATGTTTAATGAATTTTGTCCATTAAAATTGCTCCAAGTTGCTAATACTAGATTTGTTTTGGTTCTTGTAATGCTGAAAAGGTTGAAGTTGATAAAAAAAATAATGCCTTCAAGCCATGGCTATTAGCGATAATGGGCTTCTTATAGGGAGGATGATGTTGGAAAAGCTCAAAAGGTGAAAGATATGATTCTAGGTGATCTTTGGTGGGATAATATTAATTATATCCTTGAATTCACAGCATCCATTTATGATATGCTATGAATAGCTGACACAGATAAGCCTTGTCTTCATTTGTCGATGAGATGTGGGATTCAATGATAAAGAAGGTGAAGGTAGTAATATATCGGCACGAAGGCTTGGAAGATGATCAGTATAGCTCATTTTGGGGTATGGTGTATGATATACTCATTAATCGATGGACTAAAAATTGTATACCACTACATTGCTTGGCTCATTCCTTAAATCCTAAGTAAGTAAGACCAAAGCACTACCACGGCACCACACCACCACCTATACTGATCTCCAAACCACCAAAGGATTTGCTCTAATCCTTGGCTTAAGAGAGAAGAAGAAGCTGATAGAGGACAGAAGAGGGAGAGATTTGAATCAAAAATACAATTTTAAAAACAAAATTTTGGCTCTGGCGAGGAAAGTGACTCATCACAAGAGGCGTGTCACTGCTCCTCGCCAAGTATTTTGGACTAATTTGGTGAGACTGATGTGTGTGTTTTTTTAGTCTTTAGCTATATATTTTCTGAAATATTAAAATGGCTACACTAATGCTAATGCTAATGCTCTAATACTCAATGATAATTGTCCACAAATAGCAGGGCTCTACAAATTAATGTATTCTTCCCAGATGATATCTTAAGATAACTCTTTTGTGTCGCCCACAATCTAAACCAAATCCCTAAATAATACCATAACCAAAGTCATATTAAAGTCCAAATTTTAAAAAGCGAAAACAAAAACATTACCACTGATCTGACGGCGGCGGGATCCCAGACTTTGGTGGGAGGCCTGATGGTGGTGGCGGCTCTCAAATTTTTCTCATTATGCATGAGCCTAAGGGGTTCTCTTACCCCATACTGAACCAATTGTAGAGAAATCATAGAAAGAGATATAGAATTCGTACGGAATCAAAGTTTTCAGAAGACTAACAAGAATGACTCCTATAATCCCGAATTAACATTGAACAAATTTTAATAGTTAACACTAGTACCTGGCAACAACATTAAGAAACAGATTACTTAGGATTGCCTGTATAGATCCTAAAATTGGCCAATAAGCTAGCAAAAGCATCAGTATAAAAATTTTCGGTACAACAAAATTAAAGCTTTTAGTAAACAAATGAGCAAAGATTCCTATATATAATTGGACATAAACTGATACATAATGCGTAAGTTCCAGTGGCAGGCTACTGATTTAAAAAAAAAAAAAAAAAATCTTGCAAATTTAATTAGCAATTTATAATAAAACCAAAAAAAAAAAAAAAAAAAAAATTCCTGTTGGCGATGTTCATGACAATTGGAAGAACTGCAGCGTTACATATTAACTCTGAAAAACTGAAAACCAACAACGATCTGTCAAGGAAAAAAAATTCCTCAATGCACAAATCCACCATGAAATATTGCATAAAAAAATTATATCCACTTCTAAGTTTCCCATAAACTTTGTTTTCCCTAAACTTTCAAATACTCAATCTCAAAGGACATTGTGATTTGTGAGTAGTCTACTTTGAAATTGTCTTCCAAAGTAAAATACCAAAACCGTCAGACCACGTCTAAATTCAATATCAATCCCACCACCTAGTCTACTAAATCAATGAAAATATACTATGTAATGACCTCACACCCATAATTCTTGTTCAAATAGGCATTCAAAACACCAAGCCACTTCTAAATCAGACCCAAATTCCTTGAACCCATAATTCATTATGTGTAGAGAATCAGAATCTAAAACATCCTTACGAATTTATATCCAAAATATAAAAGCTCAGATCAATGCCTTCACAGAAACTTCCGGGGGGGGGGGGAGGTGGTGTTAGTTTCAGTTTTAGATAGGGTTATCTTTTATTCCTAAAAGCTCTATAAAAGGGTTATGGATGGGTTGTATTTTGGAGGGACGATTGATTAATGAAATATCAATACGTTGGGTATTGAGGTGCTGATGCCTTGGTGCATTTGATCAGCTGGCAACCCCTAAATGTGTTTGGTTCTCATAATTTCTTCTGCATCAACTTCTTTCTCTGGTGTCCTATTAGGTCCTTTTCACGTATGGTGATTTGACAGGTGTTTTATGTTCAACATGTGTTGTGTCACGTGTTCTTGTTGACAATTGTATCTTATTTGTAGTTACTGATATTGCTATCATTATTTGAATTAGGCTCTTATTTGAATTATGCTTTATTTTACTGTTAGTTCTGGGACACAAGTTGATGTTATGAAAGCAACTGGATGTTTTATTGGTTTTGAGAACATAAAATGATTCTGGATACTTGTTTTTGTGATGGATATTGGATTAATATTCAATTTTGGAAAGTACCCTTATTTAACTACTTTAGGGGTGATCACTAAATGCTCAAACTGCAAGTCCGCACCCAAATCTACCAAAACTGCCCGCAAAATAGAGTAATCATACCGCACTGCAAGTGGCAGTGAACTGCACCACACCAATCATCAAATGGTGTTAACCTCATTTTGAGGCCTCTATGAGATTTAAAAAAATAATCTAGAGTACGAAAGCAATTAGTGATAGAAAATTAAAACTCTGGGGTGTTCCCCTCAAATTGAGTTTGAACCATAATTCGTTTATTCAACGATAAGAAACTTTATTAATTAAGTTTACGGAAACCCACTCTAATTAGAATGTTTATCTATTGCACCATAAGCAAATCTGAATTATAAAACGTGTTCAATGAAAAGACAATACCCTCAAAATTTTAATTTTCCCATGACTTTCTCTCTCTTTTTTCCCTCTCAAATAACAAAAAATTTAATACCACAAGAAATGTATAATTTTTGCCACAACTATTCATGTGGTTGATTGTTATTGGAGGTAAAAAGTAATGATCTATATTAAAGTGATATACAATCAATCATAGTCCGTCACGTAAGAAAGTTGTGGCAAAAATTATGATTTTTTTGTTTTTTTTTTTGTTTTTTTGTTTATGGCTTTAGAAGAACTCCTCCAATAATGTCATTTATTTATGAGAAATGATATGTCTACAATATTTTCACAACAAATCTTAAGTGGTAGGTTGTTATTAGCTGTTATTGTTGGGTTAAAAAAGTAATCTCAGTGCTAAATTCAAATTGAACCAATAACAACTAACTATTCATGATTTGTTGTGAAAATATTATAAAATAAAAATGTTATTTGTTCCGCTTTGGCCATACGCTTCCTCTCTTTTTCGCGCAACTTGAGACCCTCCTTTTAACCCTAACTGGTACAACAACATCGTCCCGGTTCCCACATGGCCATTATTTCCATATTGTTAACGTTTCAGGTCATAGATTCATGTCATCTTATATATGTATTTTGATCTTCTGATTTATTTTTTGTTTCTTTAATGTTATAATTTTGAATATCATTTCTTTTACGTATGTTTTCTACTCGTTTGTGCATGAAACTGAAAGTTTCGAATTTTCATTGCTGAATAAACAGGTAATTCGCTACAAATTTTAACCTTTTTATTTTAAGACAAAATCTTAGAGTAAAGTCAGTAATGGTTAGACGTTTAATTAATTTATATAGTGAACAGATTCACAGGAAGTGATGGCCACTGAATCATTCACAAAACGCAAAAAATACGCAAAGGTGGACAGGATCAGCACTCTACCGGACTCACTTCTCTGCCACATCCTTTCATTTCTCCCAACCAAACAGTCCGTCGCCACAACAATATTGTCGACTAGGTGGAAGCCGCTCTGGACTATGGTCCCTGTTCTTGATTTCGAAGACATCAAAAGACGGAACCAAGACGATGTTGCTGAGTCTAATGATGGTATGACCTTTACACATTTTGTATGGAGAGTTTATGCTCTCCGCAAAGCCATACATGTGAAGAAATTAAAACTCCAATTCCACAACCGTTCTGTTGTGGATCCAATCTATGTCCGTACATGGATTTCTTATGCAATAGGGCGTCACCTCGAAGAACTCAGACTCTACCTCTTAGGTAATCTTAGGCAACCAATTGAGTTGCCTCAAAGTTTTTATAATTCCAAGTCACTGAAGGTTTTGAGACTGGATGGTGAAGTCCTTCTCAATTGTCCTTCATTCGTTCATTTTCCGAATCTCGAGCATCTTTTTCTTGGAGTTGGAATCAAGTATGCAAATGATGACTGTTTTCGTAGGCTCATAAATTGTTCTTCTCGCTTCAAAAAATTGTTTGTCTTCAGTGATCCAAAAGATAAGAATGCTAGATTCAAGCTTGATATAAATGCACCCATTCTTAAGGATCTTTTTCTCTGGGGTCGAGATTGCCAAGATTATTTGCTTGAAAACGTGACTAATGTTGTTAAAGCGTATGTTTATTTACTTGGACACCGGCAAAAAGATGAGCATGAAAATTACGGTCACTGCATACTCAAGCTTCTCAGAGCGATCCCTAATGTTCAAACTTTGACATTGCGTTTCACCAAGGTGCTTTCTTTGTTTCCACTTGTAGTAATTCTTAGTTCGTTCCTCAATTTCATGCGAAATTAGTTAGTTTATGCTAGTTTTGTTTTGACTGTTTGTTTGTTTGTTTGTTTTTTTCTCAAATTGTTGTGTTGATTCTGGTTTGTTTTAATTTTAAATTGTTAAATCATTATTATAGATGAATACAATAATAATTTCCACTGCCAGCCAAATTTTTGAGTTTCATACAACTTATTGCTTACTCTTTTTTTAAAATCAATAATTCTAGTGAAACCAATTTTTTCAAGAAGGTTGAAATTGCATGCTGTGATTGATAAACAATAAATGGCAGGTCCATTTGAAGGTAAAATTGCCCCAATTATAAATCTATATCTCAGCATGTTGTGAAATAGGATGCAAAAAAAATTATATCCCTAACATTTCATTATTATTATTTTTGTTTTTTTTTTTTTAAAAAAAAAAAAACTAAAATTGTACTTTTATCAGGTTTATTTTCTAGGCCTAGTAACCCTGTGCTTAAGGTACACCAAATGCATCTAAACTCCTATAGCTTACTTTGAGGCATTTGGGGCAATCAAATCCTAATCCTTTCTTGCCCTATCTAATTATTAATGCTTTCTTGTGCTATTTGTAATAATGTTATTGTGTTTATAATGTTCTTGTGCAGGGTCTTAGCTTTGCTTTTACATATGATATTCCAAAATTTAATAATCTAAGATTGTTGGAACTTAGAGTTAGTTGCTGCGAATGGCAGCTACTACCAAAATTCCTCGAAAGTGCTCCTAATCTTGAGAATCTTTTTCTTAAAAAGGTCAGTTTGTTTTTAAAGATTATTTCAGTTAATCTTCTCTTAGGCTTGACTTTTCATAAACTGGTGGATATGTTTTATTCAGGTAAATACTAAAGGACCACATGAGTCATGCTGGACACAGCCACCACATGTCCCTAAATGTCTAACATCACACCTTCGGAGTTTTTATTTTTTAGGATTTAGAAGCTTGGATCATGAGCTGGAACTCGTAAAATATATTCTAAACAATGCGAAAGTCTTGAAAACAATGGGAATACAAACTGGCTTATCAAATTTTAAGGAAAACTTTCTTATTCTCAAGAAGTTGTCAGAGTTTCCAAGGTGTTCTTTGACATGTCAACTTGAATTTTCAACGGTATACTCTCCCTCTCTTTCTCTCTCTCTTACCGTATCTGATTCTAGTCAACCATCTTTATTATTGGGATCTTCTAAGGAAACAATAGCACAATATCTTCCATGCAATCGCTCCCCTGATACCAAATGTGGACTTTGACAACCACCATTACTATTAGAGCTCTCTAAGGAATAATCACTCTCTTTTATAATTGATTGTATATGTTTATAATTCTCTCTTTTTTTTTTTTTTTTTTGGTTTATTATTATTTTTTTTTTAATATTTGAGATGGAAATCTTACTCCACCTTAATATTAGAATATGTGTGTGTACTCCCTTCTAGAGACTTAAATCCTGGCTCTCGCCCCCTAACCCCCTCCTCCACCCTACAAAAACTTATATTTGTAAAGTAAGCATCACATCAAAAGTACTAGAGACTTAAATCCTGGCTCTCGCCCCTAACCCCTTTCCCCACCTTTCAAGAACTTATATTTGTAAAGTAAGCATCGCATCAAAAGTACGCGACTGTGCAGTTGTGTACATGTCTATAATTCTAACTATGTAGAGATGTAAGACATTTTGTACCATAAAAGGAGATGCACTTACATTATATATGTAAGGAAATTTACAATAATTTCCCTCAATTATTTGATTTCTTCCATATTTATGCTATTGTTTATTTGACCCCTAGACATTACATCTGAGTCTCTGACAACTGAAAAATGAAGTAAAAAATAGAGTGAGGGGATGTTATAACCCCTAGTCATTACATCTGAGTCTCTGACAGCTGCAAAACGAAGTAAGAAATATAGTAAGGGGATGTTTGGGAAGTGTTAGGTGATGAAAAAGATTGAATCTTGAGGAAACTTGATTGTCAAATGGTGCAAAACAATGGATTGAATTTAAAAAAAAAAAAAAAAAAAAAAAAAACCTACAAAAGATTAATCTTTTGTAACTACACCTAGGTTTCCTAATCAATTCCAGTTGTCAGGGAGAATACAATGAATCACTAATTTAAAACCTAATGAGGTGCTTGATTTGTAATAAATTTCATCGCGATATCTATTTGATAAATTACATGATTGGATTTCTTTTAAAGACTAGGATTCCTAAATAACATTGTTTCCTTTTGGCATTTAGGCCATCCTCAATTTGCCTGAGTGGTGTTGTTTTCTTCTTGCTACTATTAATTTTGAGGGGTTCCTCTCTTTTGTGATTTTCAAGAATGAAAGAAGTGATATTTTGTTTATGACAATCAACTTGTAAAATGGTTTCTTCTTGGCTTCTTGATATCTGTTTTGTTGATGGTTAGGATCAGCTCAATAATTGACATAAAATCTTTACTCTCGATGGCTTTATGCCCCTCAAATGCTTACATTCATGTGTAAAATAAAGGCTCTGTGACATGCTTTTTCAAATATTTAACTTTTTATTAATCAACTTTACTAGTAATGCTCTTATTAATAGCTCATTTTATTGCAACAGGTTGATGATCCAGTGAGCAAATTCCTTTGGTATGTAGAACTTTGATTTCATGCTTTCTTAATTTAGTGCATCTTTAAATCGGCAACCTTGTAATATGAAAATGTTAGGTTTTACCTTCCATATTACCATATTCCTGGATTATTTATATTATAATTTTGTTTCTTGGTAAAAAGGTTTTTTTTTTTTTTTTTTCTCTCCTTTTATGTGTACGCTTCATTTAAATTCTGTTTTTGTTGCTGATTGATTGGTTTACATTTTATGAAGAAATGCAGTCCAAATTTTGTGAGGATATGTCTATGTAGACATCAAAATTTTATGATGTATTCACAACTATCTAAATGATCATGATCAAACATTTGTGATTAAATAAATTTTCAATTGATGATGTGTTAATAGTGAACAATCAACAAATGAAATTAAGCCACATATCAAGTTTTTGAGTTACCATGACTCACATAGAAACATGGTTGTCAAAATCCCGATCTAGATCTTACGATTTTATGATTTCACCTGTCCAAAACGATCTAAATCTTTCAAGGATTTTAGCGATCGTTCATGATCGTACGATTCTGACGATTCCAAACGATTTTGGTTTCTTGTAAACTTTTTTAACTTAACAGAATGTTCAGTTGGACCCAAATAGAAAATAATATTTCAATAGATTAAGTTTTGCTATTCTAATGTAGCGAGATAGGGTGTGAGTTGAAAACAAACAAAAAATAACATCCTAATAAAGTGTTACGTTTTGAGATTTTTGACATCTTAAATGATGCTTACAAATGGATGTAATTATTCATGGCAATTACATCAAATGAATGCAAATTTTTTATTTTTTTTGAATGTATAATTTATGTGATTATTTAACATACCAATTTGTTTTGTTTTTTTTTTTTTTTTCTCTCAAATAATATAGGATCTTATGATTCACGATTCGATCCTACAATCTACTATCTCACTTATCTCTTACGATCTTATATAGGATTTCGATTTTGACAACCATGCATAGAAATGACACATGTCCAAGCCACGTGACAGCGTCAAATAAAGAAAGTCATGTGACAACATCAAAATAAAAAATGTAGATGGAATGTTCTTATTAAATGCAATATCAAATTAAATTCAAAATTTGTAATTAACTCGCAATAAATAATGAGAGAAAATTCCAAATTAAAGACTATTGAGTTGTCTATAAATAGAGGTTTCTCATATGAGAAAAGGTATAGAAACTTAGAGAGGGGCCTATTGACACTCTACCAAAAAATAGCGTCATCTCTAAGTCCAAAAGAGCACTCTTTGCTCTATCAAAATCAAGGCTCATTTCTACTTCTTCAAATCAAAGTATGGATTTTCCTTCAAGTTCCTTTTCATTTAGTTTAGCATTAAGCCAACAACTCTTGATGTCAAATCAAATACATCCAATTACACATCCACTTGGAGACATCAAATCATGACTCAAGATCAAGGTTCGTAGCCCTTTGGATCATAAAGTGCCATGGAGATCGAACTAGAGGAGTTTATTGTATTCTTTCTTTTTAAAGAGTCATATAGATAATTGTACTCACTTTTAATGTAAATAAATATAAATTGATAATTTATTATATTATTTCATGATTGTGTGATTTAGCCTTACGAAATTTGTGTACAAATTTCTGGCATGCCTAGTTGGACCTCTCTACCTCTCATCTCTTTTTCCATCCTAGAAATCTTCAAGCCTCCAATCTACCAATCTTCAAGTCTCTAATCTACCAAGATCAATGGCTTCAAAGAAGTCTCACATGCCCAAGAATGTTACAAAAAGTTTTGGAGGATAAACAAGCAACAATACTTTCACAAGTCCCATAACTCAAAACAAAGCCAAGATAATGAGACTTTTCACAGCACAAGAGGTCGTTGGGAAAGCTCATGTGATCAAGCTCACCAATGCTCCGACTTAACCAAAGACGATCATCTCTTTAAGCACTCCATGAGCAAGAAAACATATCTTCACAAAGGTGGGAGATTCAACATTCATTCTAGAGAACTCAATGTTAGGAAAAAAAAAATCTTCCTACTTTGCATCAAATGTTGAGTCAAGCATTGCTTTGTTGTTGGGTTCTTCCCCAAGATCCCCTCAAGAATTGAACTCCTTCTCAAAAAACTCATCTTGTATGATAGTCATGTCAACCATGATGACGAAGATTGCAACTGTTGATGAAAAGATTGTTGAAATGGGGTGTGACATCGCTAACCTTACCAAGACTATAGAGGAGAAAGACATTCAAATCGCCACCTTTATGAACAAACTTGAGGTTCAGAAACGAGGGGAGTCTAAGCTAGCAATGGCCAATCTCAAACTCATCAACATACATCGCAAGGGGCTCATACATTTTCTCCAAAGAAGGCTAACAACCAACAAGGGGGCTCCACCTTCATCGCTTCTTTATCACTCTTGAAATTGCAAGACATGATAGCAAATACTATTTGCGCTCAATATGGTGGTGCACCTTAGAGTTCTCTTATGTACTTAAAGCTATACACAGAGAGGGTTGACAACTTACGAATGCCTGCAAGTTATTAACCTCCCAAGTTTCAATAGTTTGACGGGACAGGGAATTCCAAACAAAACATTGTCCACTTTGTCGAAACTTGTTACTTACAATGTTGGCACAGAAGAAGATCTCCTTGTGAAACAATTTGTTCGCTCCCTTCAAGGGAATGACCCAAACCCATTAAGGTCCGACCTTAACCACCAATTTGAACAATTATTTATTTATTTTTATTCAATCTCATTCTTCGGTCTCTCTCCAATATTAGATTTCTCTAACTACTCAACCACGGCCAAGCACTGCCCATCTCATGTCACTCATATAAAAAAAATATATATATATATATATATCTTAGGATGACATCGATTCCACAAATGTTCCTCCACCATTGGCCTTGTGGACTAGCCCTTGCATGCCAAATCTCTTAAAGATTGGTGGGTTATCGATTTGGGTTAATTTGGGTCTTGAAGACTGGTGGGCTATCGTGTTGCCACTACAAGTCTTATGGATTTGAGTGATTTGATTTGATTTTGAGTTTGGGTTGCAATTTGGATTTTGTGTTGATTAGTTGGTCTAATTTTGTGATGGGATGATCACAAAGGATGGTGGTGGTTGGTTGATTTTTTCCATAAGAAATGAAATAAAAAAATATATTTTAATCTAATGGATTGAAAAAAAAAAAAAAAAAAAGTTAGACAATTTTCTTTTGTTAGGGAGAGATGTTAGACATGTTAAAGTGATTATTCTTTTTATAAAGAAAATAAATACAATGGAAACTTAACTTATGGACTTTGATTTTTGTTTTTTAGTTAAAGTAATTGAAATTTATATTAAAATGATTTTATAAAATAAATAAAACAACTTTTTTTTTGGTAATGTAAATTGCATTTATTTTTTGGTATTTCTGAAGTGAATGCTAACAAATTTATATATATATATATATATATTGTAGGGACTCAATTTGGATATGCCTTTTGAAATCAGAAGGAAAAACGGTCCAACAAGCCCAAACAATAAATTTTTAGAGAGTGGGTTCAAGGACTAGGCCCTAACAAACGGACAATGCTCCTAGGTTCCTCCTTCCCCCATTGGAGGTTGGTACATTAAGATTATTCACCAAAACTCCTCCTCGGCATCTGCCCGAGACCTCCTCTCCTCTTTTTTTTTTTTCGGAGGCGCTCCTTATATAGCCATCTTCTCATCATCCCTTTCTTCCACCTGTTGATCATCCGTGCACTTCACTCCTGACCATCCGTCCCCTCAACTGTGTTATCAGTAATCATGTGATTTGTAGTGGCCAAGGTTATCCTGTCCAAGAGTCACATCTCTATTAAGGCGGTCAGGGGGTTAGGTGAGCGCATTTATTGTGGAGATGACAACCCATACTGGGCTTGTTCTCTCACTTTCTGTTGTCCTTGGTTTGCCGAGGACAAGATCATCCTCGGCGTGGTCCTCACAGCCCAGGCCTCAATACAACGTCCTCGGGCAATTTTCCATCCTCGGCATAAGCCTTGGGCCGGGTGCAAAATGGGCCGAGGCTATTAGACTTTTAGGCACCACAATAGCCCCTCAAAACCCTGTTACCCGCGTCCTCAGACTGGGAGGAGGGTTTTGATATCCTTGGGCCTTTTTCATGATTTACTCAACATCAGTTGACGTCAGCATTGGAGTCTTTTCGCTTGCCCAGTGGACATTTCTGGCGCCTCGATATTTGGCGCGCGTTCGCATTAAATTTTCTGCGGCTCCATGTTCCCCACGTCCAGTGATGTGATGGCAATCAATCGGTGGGGATTTCTTTACCTTTATAGGCGGGAAGTTCCGCCTGATTAATTTTGACTGAGAGTATAAATACTCATTTGAACTGCTTGGTCTCCTTATTTATGCATTCAAGAGTTTCGACGCGCACACTTTGAATCTAGTCCAATCTCCACATTGACCAGTGTCTCTTTTTGGCATAAAGAGTCTGTCCGAGGAGAATCTCCCCACTTCTGTAAGTATCCTTCTCTCTGTAGCACAAACCTCTCTCTACTTCCTTTTTCCCCTTTGGTTCTCTCTCTTTTGAGTCTTTGAATTGTTGCTAAGGATGGGTAAATTTAAGAAATTAGTTGAGTCTGAAGAGATGATAGAGAAATTCATGGCTGATTACGGGATACCCCGTAACGTCGGCTTGAGGTATTGCGAAGAAGGAGAGTGGTACGGATAAAGGAACGAGGGCGAAGTTGTCATTCCCATAGTAGCTTTCGTAGAGGGAGGCATGAGAATCCCTATGAGGCCAGTGATGAGAGATTACTTTAGGCATTTTTGGCTAGCTCTTATCCAGTTCGCCGTTAATATGTTTAGGATACTAGGGTGCGTAGATGTCCTGAATGAGACAATGGGTTTGAGGTTAACCCATCATGATGTGAATTGGTGCTACAATCTTCAGCACCTGAAGGGTAAGTCATATTACATGAAGACAAGGGACGATAGGGTTCGGCTTATCTAGTGTCTCCCCGATTCTAGTAAAGGTTTGACTCAAGATTTTCTCATAGTGTCGAGGGAGTGGCACGACGATCCCTACTGCCCGACGGTAAAAGGGGAGCTAGGTAGGGCATTTGAGGTGAAAGATGGTCTAACTTCTTTTCTTTTTTCTTTGTCGTATATCTCATTTGCTTGATTGATTATAGGAGTTTTGTTCCTCTTTTCTCAGATCTGCACGCCTTTACTCGTCATTTTAGCCTGGTCAACAAGCAAGACTTGGAAGCTGTTCTTAGGGCAGAGCTTTTTCTGAACGAGACCGACAATCAGGTTAGAGCTGCCCATAAGATCCTCAGATGTAATCTGGCCCAGAAGTTGTTTCCGGTCCCAAAGCACATTATTAGGGCCCGAGATCCTCGGCTTAGGCAAATCACCATGGTAGAGGACGGATTTTCGTTCTCCGAAAGAACTTCTATTCCGGAGGGCATCCCATTAGCAGGTTCTTCCTCATCTCATCAAGCAGCACAAGCCGAAGAAAGGAGCTCGGAGAAGGGGGAAGAAGTGGTCGAACTGAGCTCATTTGAAGACGAATTTGGTGTATTTGGCCGAGCTGACCAGTCTGATGACCCTTCTGGTGACCTAGGGGATCCCCACCTGTCTGAGGCCGATCTTCAACCCCCGAAGGTTAGCACCCAGACCGAGATGGGTTTCAAAAGGCAGCCCCCAACCAGCCTTCTTGACCTGCTTGAGGGCAAATCTGAGAGAAGTGTGCCAAGGGAGTTACAGCCCAAGCCCCCTCTCCCAGGACCTAAGCCTTCACCTGCACAGACCAGGTCGTCATCTATCCTTCCAATTTTAGACTTTCAGCCCAAATCCTCCGACCCAAAAAGGAAGAGATCCTCTAAGGGTAAGGACCCAGTAGATGGGGGCAGATCCCACTCTTCTCTAGGGGAGGATAAAGCAAGCCGGCCTTCTAAACAATTTAGGATTAGTGGTCAGCATAAAAAGAAAAGAAATCGCTCAACAGTCCGAGCCCCAGGCCTGGCTGCCTACTGCTATGCTCCACGGAGAACCCTTGATGGATGACGCTATGATCCGGGAATCCCGAGGAAGCGAGGGGGCTCGCATAGCCAATGCCCTGGAGAGATCCCTTCTTCTCCCTTCCGACATGGCTGAGCTAGGGAGCATGAGTGGGCCAGAAGTTGCCTTCAACCTCAAGAGATACCTAGGCATGGTAAGACATCTGGTACTTGCTTGTTTTGTTTGAACTTTATTGCTTAGCACCACTTTTCCCCTTTACGGCGTATTTGTTTCGATTGGCAGGCTATCTAGGCTATTTTCAGGCTAGATGAGGAGGTCGGCGGCCAAAGTAACGCTTTGGTGCAAGAGCGCGACAAGTTCTTGAAGGCTGCAGGTACCCTTAAGAAATCTGAGGCAGATCTTAAAAAGGCGATTGAAAATCTGAAGGAGATGACAATGGCCAGAGATAGTGCGGCCTCTGACCTAGCCGTGGCAACGAAGCAGGTCGAGGATCAAACAAAGTGCTTGCAGGATGTCGAGGGCCAACTGCGGGCTGCCAAAAAGGATATCGCTGACTTGAAGAAAAAGTTGGCCGAGACAGTCGGGGCGAAGGGTATTGCTGAGTATGCCAGGGACGAGGCCGTGAGGGCCAAAGACAAGGCTGTGTTTGCGAGAATAGATGCTGAGCATTCCGCAGAACAGGCGGAAGAGGAGGCCTTCGCTCAAGGGGTGGCTAAGACTGAAGCTACCTTTAAGGCTCAAGTCCCTAAAGTGTGTAGGCGCTTTTGTTCCCAGATCTGGAATGAAGCCCTCAACCAAACGGGGGTTGATGCCTTATCTGACCTTAGGAGGGCAGAGAGAGTATATTACCCCCTCGCAATTCGCGAGGTTATCCCCATTACTTCCGAGGAGAAGTCTGCATTACCAGCGACAAGTGAAAGTTAGATCAAAGCTTCAGAGGACACATCTTTAGCTGACAGACCTTTTGAGGAGGCTGAGCCCTATGGAGTGTTGGAGAGGGCTGGAACCGACGGTCAAGAAGTGCCCCAAGATGTGGTGAGGCTTCCTGCTGACTCCCAAGCCATCCTCACTGTCCCCCAGATTCCCCCTACCGTGGGAGGGTCCTCTGAAGTAACCCCTCTGAGCTAGGGCCCCTAGGTGTTAGTCGAAGCCTTTTAACAAACTCCTTAGGACAAACTGCCTATCAAGTTAGGGGAGTAAGCCATCTTGTTAGGCCACCCCGCTTTAATGGCATAGGACACTCTTATTTGTTCTCTTTTTCATTTCATTTTGTTTTTTGCCTCGGCGACATTGTAACGAAACTATATACTTTCTATTTGAAATATATATTCAATATTTTGCCTTTAGTTTTTTTTTTTTTTTTTTTATTGATGCTTCCTCTTACTTGTTATACTTTAATGTTTTGCTCAATACCTTGGCTCTGCTCTGGACCTAGTCTCATAAGGCAATCAGCAGTCCCTCAAGCTTGAATCTGAGGACCGTTACACAACTCAGTTCTATCTGATGCTTTTCTTCTTTCGCAAATAGTTAGCTTTCCCATAGGTTCGGGTCCAAGGACCATGCAAGACCTTAGTTCTGTCTAGTACCCAGGTACATTTGAGTAGTTAGTTTTCCCATAGGCTTGGGTTCGAGAACCATGCAAGGCCTTGATTCTGTCTAACACTTCTGTTCTTCTGTAAGTAGTTAGTTTTCCTATAGGTTTGAGTCCGAGGACCATGTAATACCTTGGTTCTGTCTAGTACCTAGGTATATTGAAGTGGTTAGTTTTCCCATAGGCTTGGGTCCGAGGACCATGCAAGGCCTTAGTTCTGTTTAACACTTCTGTTCTTCTGTAAGTAGCTAGTTTTCCCATAGGTTTGAGTCCGAGGACTATGCAATACCTTGGTTCTGTCTAATACCCAGGTATATTCGAGTGGTTAGTTTTGCCATAGGCTTGGGTCCAAGAACCATGCAAGGCCTTGGTTATGTCTAACACTTCTGTTCTTCTGTAAGTAGCTAGTTTTCTCATAGGTTTGAGTCCGAGGACCATGCAATACCTTGGTTCTGTCTAGTACCCAGGTATATTTGAGTGGTTAGTTTTCCCATAGGCTTGGGTCCAAGGACCATGCAAGGCCTTGGTTCTGTCTAACACTTCTGTTCTTCTGTAAGTAGCTAGTTTTCCCATAGGTTTGAGTCCGAGGACCATGCAATACCTTGGTTCTGTCTAGTACCCAGGTATATTCGAGTGGTTAGTTTTCTCATAGGCTTGGGTCCGAGGACCATGCAAGGCCTTGGTTTTGTCTAACACTTCTGTTCTTCTGTAAGTAGCTAGTTTTCCCATAGGTTTGAGTCCGAGGACCATGTAATACCTTGGTTCTGTCTAGTACCCAGGTATATTCGAGTGGTTAGTTTTCTCATAGGTTTGGCTCTGAGGACCATGCAAGGCCTTGGTTCTGTCTAACACTTCTGTTCTTCTGTAAGTAGCTAGTTTTTCCAATAGATTTAAGTCCGAGGACCATGCAATACATTGGTTCTGTCTAGTACCCAGGTATATTCGAGTGGTTAGTTTTCCCATAAGCTTGGGTCTGAGGACCATGCAAGGCCTTGGTTCTGTCTAACACTTCTGTTTTTCTATAAGTAGCTAGTTTTCCCATAGGTTTGAGTCCGAGAACCATGCAATACCTTGGTTTTGTCTATTACCCAGGTATATTGGAGTGGTTAGTTTTCCCATAGGCTTGGGTCCGAGGACCATGCAAGGCCTTGGTTTTGTCTAACACTTCTGTTCTTCTGTAAGTAGCTAGTTTTCCCATAGGTTTGAGTCCGAGGACCATGCAATACTTTGGTTCTGTCTAGTACCCAGGTATATTCAAGTGGTTAGTTTTCCTATAGGCTTGGGTCCGAGGACCATGCAAGATCTTGGTTCTGTCTAACACTTGTGTTCTTCTGTAAGTAGCTAGTTTTTCCATAGGTTTGAGTCCGAGGACCATGCAATACCTTGGTTCTGTCTAGTACCCAAGTATATTTGAGTGGTTAGTTTGCCCATAGGCTTAGGTCCGAGGACCATGCAAGGCCTTGGTTCTGTCTAACACTTCTGTTCTTCTGTAAGTAGCTAGTTTTCCCATAGGTTTGAGTCCGAGGACCATGCAATACCTTGGTTCTGTCTAGAACCCAGGTATATTCTAGTGGTTAGTTTTCCCATAGGCTTGGGTCCGAGAACCATGCAAGGCCTTGGCTCTGTCTAACACTTCTGTTCTTCTGTAAGTAGCTAGTTTTCCCATAGGTTTGAGTCCGAGGACCATGCAATACCTTGGTTCTGTCTAGTACTTAGGTATATTCGAGTGGTTAGTTTTCCCATAAGCTTGGGTCCGAGGACCATGCAAGGCCTTGGTTCTGTCTAACACTTCTGTATGGAATGAAGGAGTTTATCCTCGGCTCTCGGAGTCTTACTTTTGGCATGATGATGTTCTCGGCCACGCTTCATCGGAAGTGGTTCATCCTCGGGCCGGACCCTTAACCCCGCGGTGCCCTGGGCAGGGGTGGTTCGGACTTCTGATCTCACATGTGGCAATAATCTCACATTCAGCTGAAGTTTCTGTTCTCCTCAATCACGAGGCGTCCCCTGACTGTTCACGTTCCGCGCCTGACGTTTCGATGCGCGAGACGCGTTCTCATCAATATCCTCGTGAATCGATGCAAATCCAGAGGTCTACAGTCTCCTTGGAATTTGGTCAGAATTAATATCGCTGATAACCCTTTCTTCGAACTCTGTGTGGATCAATCCTTACCAACCTCCATCCTCTATATAAGGCTTTTCGGGGGGAAACGTCCTTCTCACTCTCCATGAACCCTCTAACAAAACAAGAAACATGTCCCTTCAGCTCCTTGAACCCCTTCAAAAACCCTGCCAGGATTGTGATAAGGGTTTGGAGATATGGGGCGGCCTTGGGTGGGAATGAGGACACACAGGCCAAAGGTCCTCCTTCCTTGGCCGAGAGCCGTTATGGCTGTAGCCCGCGCTAGACTTCTGGCACGGCAGAGGTTAGGCGTCATCACGATGGTGCTGTGCATGGCGGTCAGGAGGAAAATCCCTGAAGTATGTAACGCCCTCCTCCGAGGCACACCCATGCCTGTCCCTCAGACCGGCAGCGACCTGCACCTGGCCTGTCCATCGGTGGAAGCTCGCAAGATCACATTATGTTCGGTGCCCGGGTGTTGTCGTCTCCAACGGCCAACCAACGTGGGGCTGGAAGAGAATCAAGGGAACATCATGGGGATGGGTCATTAGATGTCTGTGCATCTGCTCTTCTCTTCTCGCCAGCACCATCCGCACAGGCCCGGGAGTCGTTGGAAGCCTTAAAACAAGCCTGCCTCAGCCCCCTTCCTCGAAGTTAGTTTTAGAACAGGCCCGTCTGGACCTCTGTTTGTAGCCTTAGCTTTAAAACACGCCTGTCTGAGCCTCTGTTTGTATTTTGTATTTGCTTTTCGATTAATAAAATGTTGCTGTGTTTGTTTCCTTCTCCTATTCTCCGAATGTCTTACTTTCTTGCGATGATCGTTTCTTGTGCAAAAGCATTCTTGTTAGTTTTTTTTTTTTTTTCGGGGTAGCTTGCGCAAGCCCCCATCGGTGAAAATCGCTAGACGTTGCGCCTGCTCACGCTTTAGTCCTTCTCACAGACGGCGCCAATTGTAAGGACTCAATTTGGATATGCCTTCTGAAATCAAAAGGAAAAACGGACCAACAAACCCAAACAATAAATTTTTAGAGAGTGGGTTCAAGGACTAGGCCCTAACAAACGGACAACGCTCCTAGGTTCCTCCTTCCCCCATTGGAGGTTGGCACATTAAGATTATTCACCAAGACTCCTCCTCGGCATCCGTCCGAGACCTCCTCTCCTTCTTTTTTTTTTTTTTTCGGAGGCGCTCCTTATATAGCCATCTTCTCATCATCCCTTTCTTCCACCTATTGATCATCCGTGCGCTTCACTCCTAACCATTCGTCCCCTCAACTGTGTTATCAGTAATCTTGTGATTTGTAATGGCCAAGGTTACCCTGTCCAGGAGTCACATCTCCATTAAGGCGGTTAGGGGGTTAGGTGAGCGCATTTATTGTGGAAATGACAACCCATACTAGGCTTGTTCTCCCACTTTCTGTTGTCCTTGGTCTGTTGATGACTAGATCATCCTCGGCGTGGTCCTCACAACCCAGGCCTCAATACAACATCCTCGGGCAATTTTCCATCCTCGGCATGGGCCTTGGGCCAGGTGCAAAATGGGCCGAGGCTATCAGACTTCCAGGCCCCACATATATATATATATATATTGAATGCATTATCTTTTTTCAAATTGAGCAAGATGCTTCTACCCTTGGGTTGACTTCTATAGACTCCTTCCCTTATATAAATCCTTTTCCTATAAAAAACACGACTTTGAGTCTTGGTTTTTTTTTTTTTTTTTTGGTGGGGAGTCTTGGTACTTTTATATGGATCCAACGACCTATTTAACGTCGATGGGACCCACAAAGTGTATCAAATAACCGTTTCCTATGGATTATCTTTTTTTTTAATAATTTATATATATATATATATATATAAAAGTTGCTATGTCTACAACAATTTTACAACAAATTACAGATGGTTAGTTGTTATTGGTTCAAATTTGAAACTAACACTAAGATTACTTTTTTGCCTTAATATTATCTTTTTTTTTAATAATTTATATATATATATATATATAAAAGTTGCTATGTCTACAACAATTTTACAACAAATTACAGATGGTTAGTTGTTATTGGTTCAAATTTGAAACTAACACTAAGATTACTTTTTTGCCTTAATAATAACAACTAGTAACAACCTGTCATTTAAAATTTGTTGTAAAAATATTATAGATATAATATTTCTCAAAAAAAAAAAAAACACACACACACACACATGAATAAAAAAGCGTAAAATGTGGTCTTTTCTTTCCTTTCGTATTCTTTGCTTTGTTGGGTCTCGGAGTCGGACTCTCGGTCCAATATTTAAAACGCACGCGTGGACTCATACGTGGATGATCCAAATGCTCGGTCACTTTTCTCTAGGGCAATGATTTTCCTTTGTAACCATGTGGATCCTGCACGCATTTACTTTCACAAGTCGGTCCCTTTACTTTTGGCGTAAAATCAGAGTCTCTCTGTCTCTGAGCAACTGTTTTTCTTGGGGATGGGTCAAAGTTTCCACTGATTGTTTTGTTTCTGATTTCTATGGTTTCATAATAAAAAAAAAGTGTTGCAATTGCAAAAGCCTTGGAAATTGGTACCAAATTTCCATAATCAAATCATCACCTACTAGTTAACCAACTAAAATAAATTGGTTCATCCCAAAATAAATAAATAAATAAATAAATAAAAACGATTATATATTTGGGAGATCTACAATTCTGTACAAATTCACATAAACATAACATGTGTGAAAGAAACTTTTTACGCATGGTCCCTAAGTAAGAAGTTGGTATCAGACAATTAAAACAGTTAAGAAAAAAGCACTTAAGAAGAAAGGACCAAAGAATAAGAAGCAAGAAGAGAAGCACTAAACGACACAAACAAGCTGCAAGGTTATTTAGATTAGAAGCTAAACGGCATGTAGTTTTATCTGTTATTTTTATTCAGTTTGTATCTCACGTGCTGTAACTAACATTCACACGTGTGATTTCCTTATGATTTGGTTAGTTTGTTACTCTCTGTTTTGGGAGTTTAGGTACAGAGGTGTATATAACCTTATATCATATACAGATTCATTCAATTACAAGATTAAGAGAAAGTTTCTCAATTTCTCTCTCAAATATTCTCTCTCTGCATTCATAGATTTTTGTTTTCTCCATCTCTATTTTGTTACATGGTATCAGAGCACGAGCCTTCTTCAATGGCATCGAATACTCAGAATACTCAAACTGCTTCACCTTCCTCTTCTCAGCGAGAGCTGACTCCAATGGAAGATCCACAAAGTCCATTTTTCTTGCACCACGGTGAAACACCAAGTGCGATTTTGGTTACTCAGCCGTTAACTTAGGACAACTATCCTATGTGGTCCAAAGCAATGATAATGGCTTTGGATGCCAAAAGCAAGCTCGGATTTGTTGATGGTTCTATCAATGCTTTGATGGCAATCACACCATTAGAGAAGAAAGCTTGGTCCAAATGCAATTCAATGATCTCTTCATGGATCTTGAATTCAGTTTCTCCTCATCTTACTGCTAGTGTAATTTACAGAGACACTGCGTTTGAAGTGTGGAATACTCTCAAGAAACGATTCTCTCAATCCAATGGACCAAGAATCTCTCAACTTCAGAAGCAAATTTCAACTATGATGCAAGGTGCTGCTACGATTACAGGATTCTTCATTGATCTTCAAGCTGCATGGGATCAACTATTGAATTTCAGACCTTTACCATGTTGCTCATGTGGTAAGTGTACTTGTGGTGTGAATGACAAAATCACAGCACTTCAGCATCAGATTCTCTTATGCAGTTCTTAAATGGCTTGAATGATTCTTATTCTCAAGTTAGAACACAAATTCTCATGATGGAGCCTAGTCCTTCTATTGATAAGGCATTTTCTTTAGTGATTCAAGAGGAAAGGCAAAGATGTTTGGGTTTTACTGTTGCTCCCTCAGTTGAATCAACTGCTCTTGCATTCAAAAATCAAGGATTCAATCAGGGAAATTCTTTTCCAGGGAACAACAAGTATATCAGAGTAAACAATACAAAAGGGAGGCTTGTGTGTAGTCACTGTAGGAAGCTTGGCCATGTTATGGAGAAATGCTACAAATTAGTGGGATTTCCACCTGGTTACAAGCAGAGAGGCAAAGTGGCTATGGCAAATCAAGTCTTGGTTGAAGGTGATCAAGAACATGCTAATATTCCACAGGTCAATTCATTTCCTTTCACCTTAGAGCAGTATCAACAACTGATTTCAATGCTCAGTTCTCATGCATTTACATCTGGTGGTACCAATGATACCTTACACTCAGCTAACTCTGCTCTTTCAGGTAATACGTGTACTGCTTGGTCTGATTTTGCTGCCTTAGATTCGCATCATTCAGTTTTTGCTATTAATCCTGTTAATAAAGCTGCTCATGGTAATGATATATGGATTCTGGATACTGGAGCCACAGACCACATAGTCCAATCCTTATCTTTGTTCACACACATCACTAGTTCTATATCAACCTTTGTTCAATTGCCAAATGGTGAAAGAGTCAATGTTACACATATTGGTACAATTCAAGTCACTGCTACTTTGAAACTTGAAAATGTGCTATGTGTTCCCTCTTTTAATTTCAACCTAATTTCTGTCAGCAAATTAACCGAAACACTTTCATGTTGCTTGGTTTTTCTATCAAATTTGTGCTTTATCCAGGACCTTACTTGTTGGAAGACGATTGGAATGGGTGAATTACATGACAATCTGTATCTACTGCATACTGCTTCCACTAGCAAATCTGTTTCAACAGCTACTTCAGCCCTTGAGTCTGTTTTTCAATCCTTTGTTAATTCTGTGTCTGAGTCTATGTCTATTCCTAATGTTACCAAGTCTTATCTTTGGCATATGAGGTTAGGACATGTCTCTAATAATAAATTTCATGCTTTGCATAGTTACATTCCTGATGTACAAGCTTTTCACAACAATAAGAATTGTGTTCTTTGTCCAATTGCCAAACAGAAAAGACTCCCTTTTCCATCTTTTAATCACATTTCAAATAATGCCTTTGATTTGATCCATTGTGATGTTTGGGGACCATTTTCTAAATTCACTCATGATGGCTTCAAGTACTTCCTTACCATTGTGGATGATGCCACAAGATCAACCTGGATTTACCTTATGAAATCAAAGGCCAACACTAGACCTTTGTTGATCTCATTTTATAACATGATACATACACAATTTCATGCCAATATAAAGATCATTAGAACTGACAATGCCCCTGAATTTTTCTTAAAAGAATTTTATGCAAATAAGGGCATTATTCATCAACACACATGTGTTGCCACTCCACAACAAAACTCAGTTGTGGAGAGGAAACACCAGCACATTTTAAGCATTGCAAGGGCTTTGAAGTTTCAATCTAATGTTCCTATATCCTATTGGGGTGAATGTGTATTGACTGCTGTCCATATCATAAATAGGTTACCTTCTAAAATCCTAAACCAGAAAACTCCTTTTGAAAAACTCTATGGCAAACCTCCTTCCTTTGCTCATTTAAAAGTTTTCGGCTGCCTGTGTTTTGCCTCTACTCTTACTCACAACAGATCAAAGTTTGACCCTAGATCTTCATCTTGTGTGTTTCTTGGTTACCCGTTTGGTGTTAAGGGTTACAAGTTACTTGAGTTAACTACCAAAAGGATTTTTATCTCTAGGGATGTTCACTTCCTTGAAACTGCTTTTCCTTTTGTTTCATCTTCTCATTCCTTCTCTACTCACACTAGCATACCATTACCTCATCTTTTTCCTTCAGTGGCTCACCCCACTCCTTCTGTGTTTGATTTTCTTTCTGCCTCTCTCCTTAACAATGATGCTACTACTTTTGATTCCCATATTTCTATCCCATCTTCTGTAGATTTACCTGTTTCCAATTCTGCAGATTTACCTATTGCTACTTCTGCAGATGACATTTCTACAGATTTACCTATCCACAATCGACCTTCACATCTCATTCCTTCCACCACTGTCCCATTTCCCACTTCTATTTCATCTCTACCTGTCATTCCTTCCACCAATGCACCATCTGTTCATCTGAGGAAGTCTTCCAGAGTGTCTAAACCACCTACATACCTGACTGATTTTAAGTGCAGCACAGTTGTCAGTAATAATCCTGCTCCTTCTCTTTCTGCCAACAAGTCAGGTACTCATTATCCTTTGTCCAATTATCTTAACTCCTCAAAATTGTCCACCCCTTATGCTCATTTTTGTTCCTTAATTTCTACCATTCCTGAGCCTACATATTACCATAAGGCAGTCAAGGATCCTAACTGGCAGGCTGCTATGGCATCTGATATTGCTGCTTTGGAAGCAAATCAAACCTGGACTATTACACCATTACCTCCTCACAAAAGGGCCATTGGGTGTAAATGGGTTTATAGGGTGAAGTATAATGCTGATGGCTCTTTGGACAGATACAAAGCTAGGCTTATAGCCAAGGGTTTCACTCAGCAAGCTGGTTTGAACTTCACTGACACCTTTTCTCCAGTTGCTAAACTCACAACAGTCAAGACTTTGCTTGCTATTTCTGCTGTGAGAGGCTGGCATTTGGTTCAACTTGATGTGAATAATGCTTTTCTTAATGGTACTCTCCATGAAGAGGTCTATATGCAATTGCCTCAAGACTTTCACAGTAAGGGGGAGAATCTAGTTTGCAAGTTTCACAAGTCTTTATATGGTCTCAAGCAAGCATCAAGGCAGTGGTACTCCAAGTTCTCTACAACCATTTTAAAATATGGTTTCAAGCAATCAAAATCTGATTACTCTTTATTCACCAAGAAGTCTAATCAGACTTTCATAGCATTGCTTGTTTATGTTGATGACATTCTCATTGCAAGTAATGATGTTCAAGCAGTTGAAGAACTTAAAACCTCTTTGAATCTTGAGTTCAAGTTGAAAGACCTTGGTAATTTGAAATACTTTCTAGGTCTTGAGGTTGCTAGATCAGAAAAGGGAATTTCATTATGCCAAAGGAAGTATGCATTAGGGGTTCTTAAGGATGCTGGTATGGAAGGTTGTAAACCCAGCAAAGTACCAATGGAGCAGAACTTGAAACTAAGTAAGTATCAAGGTGGTTTATTGGATGATCCTGGGGTTTATAGAAGATTAGTTGGAAGGTTACTATATCTGACAATAACAAGACTAGATATTACATATTCAATCCATAAACTAAGTCAATTCATGGCTAAGCCTAGAAAATCACATCTTGATGCAGCATACAAAGTATTACATTACATCAAAGGGTCTCCTGGTCAAGGCATTCTTCTGTCATCAAAGTCTAATCTACATTTGAAGGCCTACACGAATGCAAATTGGGCTTCTTGTGTAGATACCAGAAGATCCACTACTGGTTTTTGTGTTTTCTTAGGAGACTCATTGGTTTCATGGAAATTTAAGAAGCAATCCATAGTTTCTAGATCATCAGCTGAAGCCAAGTATAGGGCAATGGCCTTGACAGTTTGTGAAATGACTTGGCTGCTAGCTTTGTTGAAAGATTTGGAAGTTGATCATCCACAACCTGGTATGCTCTTCTATGATAATCGTGCAGCAATCCACATTGGTGAGAATCCTGTTTTCCACGAACGTACAAAACGTATAGAAGTAGATTGTCACTTGGTTAGAGACAAGGTGCAAGAGAAGGTGATTTGTTTATTCTTTACTCCCACACATACACAAGTAGCAGACCTGTTTACCAAAGCATTATGCAGCCAACAAATGAAGTTCTTAATTTCCAAGATGAATATATTGAACATACATAGTTCTGAGTCTCATCTTGAGGGGGAGTATCAGATAGTTAAGACAGTTAAGAAGAAAGCACTGAAGAAGAAAGGACCAAAGAATAAGAAGCAAGAAGAGAAGCACTAAACGACACAAACAAGTTGCAAGGTTATTTAGATTAGAAGCTAAACGACATGTAGTTTTATCTGTTATTTTTATTCAATTTGTATCTCACGTGCTGTAACTAACATTCACACGTGTGATTTCCTTATGATTTGGTTAGTTTGTTACTCTCTGTTTTGGGAGTTTAGGTACAAAGGTGTATATAACCTTATATCATGTACAGATTCATTCAGTTACAAGATTAAGAGAAAGTTTCTCAATTTCTCTCTCAAATATTCTCTCTCTGCATTCATAGATTTTTGTTTTCTTCATCTCTGTTTTGTTACAGTTGGTAACAGCTTTCAGTCAGGGAAGAGAGAGAATCAAAATCCTATGACGCAAGGCAATTCTCATTTATCACGTATAAAAATATAAAAGAGAGCCAATGTCGGCGTCATGTGTATGATCTAAAATGAATAATTTTCTAACCATTTTCCTATCAAATCTTAGTTATAGCATGTCCCACAAGTCCCTCTCTTTTCTATCTCTCTCACGCCTATATAAAGTGGTAAGGTTTTCTCTCAACCTCTTGTCTTTTACATATATAGGAGAGAAGGAGCAGGGAGCAACAATGGCAAGAAAAGCTCTGCTATGGTCCATGTTTATGGGATTGGCTAGTTTTAGTTTCTTGTTAATTCATGTTTATGGAGAGCAAACCCAGGTGGGTCAATTTTCTGGTGGTCATTATCATGACCAAATGCGCAAAATGCAAGCCTTTTAAGGCCTCCTTTGTCCGGCATGACTCGATTGCACTTTCACCATCAATCTCACCCTCTCCTAGTGCTGCTCAGCAGCCACCGCTAACGATACGTTTCTCTTATAACTCTCAGCTAATTTTGGTTCTTTCTTGGTTGATATAGTTTGTTCATTAATCTTTAAATTTTACATATGTACGATTTGACAAGCTTATTTGTTTAAAAGTGAAACAAATAGTGACTTTAGCCAATAAACTGGTCTATTAATTTCACAGGACATTATTAATTCTGTCATTTCTTGGCTAAATATTTCATAGTCCTGACTAATATTCTTGCTTGTGATGATGGTGGAGCAGGTTGTATCAAGTTCACGTGTGTATCATGTGACATCATGCGATGCAGATCCAACAGGGAAAATGGACAGCACAGAAGCAATCCGTAAAGCAATATCAGATGCAGTTCAAGGTCCAAGTGAAGGGTCATTGATAGAGGGAATACATCGAATAGCAAGAATGAAGTGAACGGAAAGAGTTCGATGGATGCACAGCTATCTTCATCATCATCTTACAATTATGAGTACATAACCCTCAAAGACCTCATGTTAGATTCAAACTACAGGGGTGGAGGCATTGCGGTCATAATTTCACTTAGAACTAGCATAGACAACTGTTACATTGTCCATTTCATTACTAATGGGATTTTAGTCCAAAGTGGCCGTGAGACCTACATACGAAACTCCTTTCTCGGCCAACACATCACTGCCGGTGGAGATTAAGGCGAAAGGAACTTCTCTGGTACTGCAATAACCCTAATGGGCAATGATAATGCTGTCACAGATGTGGTAATTTTTTCAGCTGCTATAGGAATAATAATTTCGGGTCAAGCCAACACACTAACTGGGGTACATTGCTACAATAAGGCCACTAGCTACAATAATGCTGTCACAGACACTCGGGTCCTTGACCAAGCCTCTAACGATATCATCATCGGAGTTTTAGACACGGGTGTCTGGCCCGAATCCAAAAGCTTCGACGATTCGGGTTTGCCCGAGATCCCGATCTGGTTGAAAGGCGAGTGCGAGTCCGGACCCAATTTCAAACCCACACTCTGCAACAAAAAACTCGTCTCGGCTGCTTGGTCTGAGGCTGTTGGGCTCACTAGATTGGATACAGACACTAGGGACTAGGGAGACTCAATTCAACATCATGTCATCTCATTTGTTATTTTTTTTTTTTTTGGTGTTTGCATTGATTTTGAAATGCTTTAGAGCATTCATATTAGCTCTTCTATAAAAAAAATGTCATTTTAACACATCAAAATTTTACTTTATTATTTTATCATCTTATTTTACAAAATCTCATTCATTAGATATTTTATTCTTCAATTCTATCTATTAAAATAATATTTCCAACATATTAAAATAATATATTAACCCCTCCCATCATCATCATCAACAACAACAAACAATGGCACAACCAGCACTGCCACCAACAACCACTGCCGCAACAACACCGACAACCACCACCGACACAAATCCACATCCACCAACACCACCTTATAACAAATAAAAAAAAAAAAAAAAACCCACCAAAATCAACCCACAACCGCCGCCACCCACCAACATCAGCCCATCACAACCCATGAAAATCAACCCACAACTACTCAGTCACAACCACCAAAACAAAAACAAAAAACACAACCCACCACTGACCCACCGCATCCCACACACCCACCCACTGCAGCTGCCAACCCACCCACTGCCGACCCATCCTTCAGAACCCATCCACAGGCTGACCCTCCTACCACTGAATACGCACATCAAAACCCACCACCACTATTTCACCTATCACTAGCCGACCCACCCACCACTGAATCTGCCCATCGCAACCCACCACCACTGACCCACCCATTACCATCTCAACCCACCCACTGTCGAACCGGGTATCAAATCAATGCACCAAAAAAAAAAAATCACAACAACAGAGATTGGTATCAAGTTGAGGAGGTGGCGCGGCGAGGCTGAGAGGAAGAGTGAAAAGCAACAAGAGTGAGAAGAAAAAAGAGTGATTGAAGTGGGTTGGAGAGGTTTGATGTCTGAGACTTTGAGGTAGAATGAGAAATAAGAGAAAAGAAGAAAATGATGAGAGAGGAGAGAGAAAAGAGAATAAAAAAAATATTAAACATTTATAGCATTTCTATTCGTACGCTCTCATATTTGAGAACGTACTATTCACTTATGCCAAATATTTTGGCATTTAAAACACCTGATGAGAGTGGTTTTTTTATGTTTGGTGTGTCAAATGCCAATACACCAAATGCCAAATATTTGGCATTTGACACACTTGATGAGAATGCTCTTAGAGTTGGTCGCTTTCATCATTAGCTTTGAATGCACATAATAAATATAGTGGATTTTTTTTTTTTTAAGGCTTATTGGAACAAGGAAAATTGAAAGAAATTATGGAAAACAAGGCTAAATACTGTATTAAAATGAGCTTCAATGCAAAGTTTGATCATTTTCTTTATGAATTTAAGATTGATACTTTTTCCCCCTTTCTTCCTTTGAATTGACTTAACATTGATAAGACAAGAATTAAAAACAAAAACAAAAGGAGAAAGTTTCTTTGCAATCTGAATTGCAGGAAGTCTCTCCAAACTGTGACGTGTCATTATCAAAGAGTGACACCTGTCCCACCCACTAAAACTCAAATTCAAGAGATAACTCCTGTTAACTCAAACGTTAGCCACTCTCCCGTTAATGGACTGAGCTATATTTTCCTCTCTTTCTTTTATCAAAACAGTAATTATTTCCCACCATAACCAAAACTTCTCAAAATGAAAATGCTCAATCCCTAAACCACACCAGTCACTCACACTCTCTCTGTCTCCTTCCTTCAACCTTATACAACTCAAATCCCTTCTCCATCTCTTTCTTTCGTTATTTTCCCTTTCTCTCTTCAATTGATCTCAGCCGCACTCAACCAACGCTCCCTCTGCCTATCCCCCCCGATCTTTCCATTGTTTTTGATAGTCCCACCCATCCACCACTCTTCGCCATTCCACCCATCCAATCCCTTCCCTCTCAGTTGGCACCACTCCCTCCAAACCTCTCTCATTCTGCCGTTCCCACTCCCTTCCCCCTTCTTTCTCTTTGCCTTCCCCATCCCCCACCTAACTTGTCCCCGCCAAGAACCACCTCTCCATACCCTTCTTTTTGTGGCAATCTTAGTGATGAAGACGATTATTTTCGCAGTTATCTCTGTAATGAAGACAAAGATGATTCTTTTGGTGGTAATCTCTTGCGTATTTATATATAAAATAAAAATAAAAAATAAAATTCTTTTGGAATATCAGGGCGGGCCGGGCCATGTAGGTCCATCCCTGAGTTACAGTGTGTTAAAACTTGTGCCCTATTTCTTTTTCACAACTGATCTATTCCTTCAATTCGGCCTCCGCTTCTTCTGTGCCTCCAAATATTTTATTTTCTTCTTGTCACAGCAACTGGTATGATTATGAAGTTCATCGATTGTTTGGTCTTTTTGGTGTCCTTTTTGTTTGTGTTTTTGTTCTTTTACACCGTTTTCTTTTTCCTGGCATGTGTTTGAAAGTGCAAAAATCAGTTGATTGTTGAAAAACATGTAGTTTGTAACAAATTCTTTTTTTTCCACTTTGGATTATTTACTGATATCATGTCCAACCTTGACCAGAAGTGATGGCCCAATCAAAATCAAATTGCAAAAAACAAAAATACGCAAGCTTTGATAGGATCAGTGATTTACCGGATTCTCTGATCTTCCACGTCCTTTCATTCCTCCCAACCAAACATGCGGTCGCCACATCAATCTTGTCAACTAGGTGGAAGCAGCTCTGGACTATGCTCCCCATTCTTGATTTCGGAGACAAGGATTTCGTGTTCAGAGTTTTGTCTCTCCGCAAACCAGTTCCTGTGAAGAAATTCCGACTTGTACTCCACTCTTTTGATCGGAGCCATGTTCGTACATGGGTTGACTATGCAATAGAGCATGGTGTCCAACAACTCCACCTCCTGGTTAAAAGGAACATCACTTGTGAGTTGCCTCAGTCTCATAGTCTTTTCAATTTCGACCTCCTGGTTAAAAGAAACAGCACTTGTGAGTTGCCTCGTAGTCTTTTCAGTTGCGGATCTCTCGAGGTTTTGGAACTGAGTGGCAAAATTGTTCTCGATTGTCCTCCTTCTGTTCATCTACCGAATCTGAAACACCTTTATCTTAAAAAAATCAAGTACGCAAATGATGACTCTTTTCATCGCCTCTTAATTGGTTCCCCAAACCTCTTGAGATTACACGTATTGAATCGACCTTACAATAATGTCAATTTTATTTTAAATAACCCAACATTGGAGTATCTTGACATCGACAATCAAGTTCAAGATGCTAGATTTTGTGAAGTTCAGATAAATGCGCCGAGTCTTAAGTTTCTGATTCTAAACATTCCAAATTGCCATGATTTTTCGGTGCGAAAAGCAACCAACGTAGTTGAAGCGAATGTTAATTTATTTGAACTCTATCAACTAAATGTCGATGACTGCATTGTCAAGCTTCTCAAAGCGCTTCCTAACGTTCGAAATTTGGCATTGAGTTATAACAAGGTGCTTTCCTTTTTGAAATTGCTTTCCTCAACTTCATGCTCTATTAGATTGTTTTCACCTCAACTCTTTTAGCTTATTGTTTTCTTTTGTAATAATGTTATTGCAGTCTCTGAGTTTTGCTTCTGCAAATGATCTTCCCATTTATAATAACTTGAGCCGGCTGCAACTTGAAGTAAAATGCTGCAATTCTCATCTATTGCCAATTTTGCTTGAAAATTCTCCCAATCTTGAGAACCTTATTCTAAAGGTCAGTTTGGTTTTGAAAATTATTTCAGCTAACCTTCTTTTAGGCTTGGCTTTTTACACACTGCTGGGTCTGTTTTCATCAGGTGGATACAGAAGGACTACATGAGTCCTGCTGGACAGAGTCAGTGAATGTTCCAAAATGTCTCAAATCACACCTTCGGACAATTTCTTTACGACAATTTAAAGGGTTGGAACATGAACTGAAACTCATAACATATATGCTAAAGAATGCGAAAGTATTGCAAAGAATGGATATTCTTTCTGGCTCATCGAGTTATAAGAAAAAATTTCGTATTCTCAACAAATTGTTTGAGTTACCAAGGGCTTCTTCAACGTGTGAACTGAAATTCTCTACGGTATTATATCTCTCCCATGAATTTTATATTGAACTTTACTTCATCATGATTACCTATGTTAAGTTTTAAGATGGTTTTTGATTGTATGTATACATAAAAGCATGATTACCTGTGTTGATAATTACGGACCTAGTGTTATTTAACTGGTTACCAGACTCACCACAAGCTGTTTTTTTATGGTTTGGTTGATTTGATTGGATTGCTACACCAATAAATTTATGGAGAAAAAGTGGTACTGTAATAGAAAATCGGATAAGACAAAGAACACGTAAAAGTACTTTAATCTCTTAAGAGTGTACTTCTAATGCAAGTAACAAACTATCTCTTTTTTAATGCAGATATGATGTAGAACAGGCAGTAAAGACCTTTTTGGAGCAGCTAGGGCACCAAAAGTCATGGTGCAAGATCAAGGAGGTGTCAGTAAAGGCCATCGGGCAATGATGTCGGAATTGCATGAAATTTGGCAAGTTGAAGGGCAATGGCATTCTAACCCAAACTCACATGCCTTGAACGTCACCTAAATTTACGCAAAATCCTTCATTAAAGTCTTGAAAACAATTTTTTTGCTATTTATAGTAGTATTTGTTTTTCTTTAATAACTTATAATTTAAAAATCAGAATAAGGTCCTGTATTTTCAATTTTCGCAATATTTCAATTTTGCTATTTTTGGCAAAAATTACTATTTTGCACCTAATTACGTGATTAGCATGAATTAGGGTTTCTAAGCATTTTCTTAGCCACCCTATGGTTTCTTTTTACTATTTAAAAATATTGTAACTTCTAGGGCAGTTCAGATTTTTTAGATTTATAAAATTACATACTTTGTCTATTTCTCTCTAGTAGATTCCAGAACCCTATCACCTTATAGTCTTGTAGATTCAAGGAACCCCTTGTGGATTCGAGGTTTTCATTTAGAAGCTAATGTATTTAATTTATTTTTCCATTCAGAATGTAACATGTTTGATTTCTTGTAACTTCCGCTACATCAAGAAAAAACAATTTATGGAATTTATAGCGTCTATAATTTTTAATTTCTACCATCTGTTGAGGGGAAAATTAATTCTTTCAAACAAAATATGGGAAAGTCAAGCCGAAACTCAATTATGAGCTCTTGAGATGGTGCCCAAAAGCTTTCGATGTAGTGATAAGCCTATTCAAGCAAGAAGTAAAGGTTGCACCTTGACAAAATAACAACAAAGTGCAATAAAACACTTCACAATAGTTAATTAGTAGATTAGTGGCCTTGTTTCGATAATACAAGAAAAATAAATTCTCCAGCGATAGGGTGAAATTAAACATAAAGTCCAGCAGTCAATTATCATACAGATTCAATAAAGTGTTCACTTCTGAAAGTCTTTGTGTGTCTTGGTCGGGGGGTCTATTGTACTTTCAGCCATCATTACATCAATATGAGAAAAGAATTACATTGTTACAAATACATTATATCCTTCAATGGTAAAACAAAAAGTAAAAAGTAATGGTTCTATGGTGAAAAGAAAGAGGTTATTTGGCATGGTGTGAAGGGAGAGAGATTCCAGCTCAGTGCAACAAATATTGACCTAAGATTCTTGGGGAATATATATGTGGGGCATGAATGGGATGCTAAAACTAAGTGAGTGAGTATGTACGCTTGTGATGGTATGATACAGTTAATGCTAAAACTAAGTCTTTAATGGGTAAAGGATTGTTTGTGACTAATTAGGAAGCATTTGTGGGCTTAGAATATGAGAAAATGAAAGGGAATGTCTGAGGCTAAGTGAGTATGGGCTAAGGGGAATGATTTATGAGTTGAGGAGAGTTAACTACTAGCTAAAATGTTGCAAAGTGGCAAGAACGACAGATATTCCGAAGGGGTTTGTGTGTGTTTTGTGGGCTGATGTGCATATCCTTTTATAGTGGAGTTTAGGGGGTTATTAATTAGCAAAAGTCCAAAAACATAGGACTAGTCAGGAGGCAGAATGGCAAGCTTGCTTATCCTAGGATTTGGCTATAAACGGTGGATTCTCTTTTGGGCTGTCTTGCCTCTTTGGGCAATGTCACACATGGGTAAAATCAGCATAATCTTGCATTAAATGCTTGGATCTTTGAGGTCATATTCAGCCAATAAGGTTAAGATAGGCATTAAGAAAGGATGCTAGTGCCGCAACTCATATTTGGACCCTAGGAAGTAGGACTTCAACACCCCAAGCTAGGTGTCAAAGTTTAAGCCAGCTTAAAGGCTTCCTGGAGATCCCCTTTTGCCCTCCAAAATACATATTCCCAAATTTTTCGCCTTTAGGATTCATGGGCTTGGCACATGAACCATTTCTTGAACGTTTTGACATTTATAGTATTGATTTGTTAAGACTTGGGTAACTTGGTTATAACTCCCCTTCCGCTGGAGATATGGTCTTAAGGAAAGTGATGAAGTCCTATTTCCCATTAGACTTCAACTACTAGTACAACCTTTGGGCACTATTCACGTCAGGGAGAGGGTGAAAGAAAGTTGATGGGATAGCCCCTACCTTATTCCTAAAAATTTCGTTCTCTTATAAAGGCGTCCAACTGGACCTTGGTCAAGAATGGACAAGAAGGAAGCTGGTTATCTATTTCAGTCATCTGCCTTTGCTGGAGTTCTTTGGATTAGGCTTGCTCACGTGGGCTGGGTTGTGTTGATCCCCTTTTTACTTGGGCTTATTCTTCTTTTATAGCATATTTGGACCTACAAAATGGATTTCAATGACACATATTTCCATGGGTTTTGCATCTCTCATGGACTCTTATTATTAGTAAATATTTTGGGTTTTGATAGATATTTGGAATGGGACTTTGGGCAATGAGTGGTAATATTTAAAATAAAGCATAAGCTTAATTACTTCAAAATGCTTTTGTAAAGAACATTTACTATTTTTTGAAATGATGAATTCCATATCATAAGTAATGTTTGTGGTTCCCAATAATCACGTCATAATTTAAATGGTGATCTTGTAGGATGAATACTAACCATGAGCTTTGAAAATAAATATTATGAGAGTTGTGACATAAATAGTGACCATAGGTTCTATATAAATTCCATGGGTTTATAATATGGTATGAGATAAATATCATAATTTGAAGATAAATAACTTTCCAAGAGCTCTTATAAGATGATTGCCATGATTTTTGAGAACTGATAATTGCCATAGATTATAGTAATGTTTAAGAAATTGAAACATTTTTCATCATCAGACTCTTAAGTGAATAATTATGACATAGTATTTTTGCCAAGTGCTAATAATCTTGGGCTTTTAATAAAATAGTGTCAATGTAAATTGGGCTTTTGATATTACCAATAAAAACTGGGTTTTTTTTATATTGCCAATGAGAACTGGACTTTTTCGATATTGCCAGTGATAACTGGGCATTTTTTTATATTGCCAATGAGAACTGGGCTTTCTTGATATTACTAATGAGAACTAGCCTTTTTTGATATTGCCAGTGAGAACTAAGCTTTTAAATAATTTGCCATGAGATTAAATCATGGGTTTTAATTATGGACTTGAATTCCATTGATAAAATTGTTTTACCATGTATTTGAATCATAAGCTTTGATTATGGATTTGAATTCCATCAATAAAATTGTTTTGCCATGTATTTGAATCATAGGCTTTTCAAATATTGCTAATCATAAACATTCTTGGGCTTTAAAAAAGAATGAGATTTTAACTTGCTCAATAAAATAAATAATTTGGGATTAGGCTTTACAAAAATGTTGGGTCTTGTAGTGTTTTATATTTGTAACCTAATTTTGTGATGGAAAGAAGAATGGTTGTGGGCTAGAACAATAATAGTCAAAAAATATTTAGGAAAACCCAATAATTTGTTGGTGATGTTTGAAAATAAATAGGTGTTATTTAAATATTATTAGGTGTAATAAAAAAAATGTACCCCAACACCATCTAGCTAAGATATCAATGCATTTCTAAGATCCTTTATGTGTTCAACTGTTTAGAACCAACCAAGAAGGCAAGTGAAAACAATTAAACCAAACTGAAAAAGTTGATAACTACCTGATACTTTTAGAAAATGTATAAATTACCATGACTAAATGACAAGTAAAGTTGGCTATTCCAAAATGAGGGAAAAATAGAATTGAAAGTTACCGTTGTTGGGTTACACTGCAAGCAAGGCTAAATGGGTGAATGCGAGTATTGAATTATGAAATTAGTGATTGAGAGTATGGTATTTTGAAATTGGTGAAGTTGATGTTTGTTGTGGACATTGATTTATTGGCCAAGACGGAGAAGGTGCTTGTAGATGTCATAAGTTATATGGATGCATGGCAACAACCTTGATTAGGCTCTGAGTTTATTTCAAAAGGGCTTCCATGTATGTTTTGGGAGTGAATAAATGTTAAAAGATGTGATTATATACGTGTACTTGGGCCAAAATAGCAAAATACTCATTTCTCATAAACTTTTCAGTAAAATGCCCCCTATTTAAAACTATTTAGGAATATGCCCCTGTTTTAAAACTCAATTTTTTAAAAATTGATTTTTTTTTTTTTTTTTTTAAGTTTCATTTCGCTATAACTAGATTGTCCAAAAATCGAGTTTTACATTGAAACTCGATTTTTTAAAAATCAAGTTTTAAAACAGAGACATATCCTTAAATAGTTTTAGATAGGAAACATTTTGCTAGAAAGTTTGTAAGAAATGAATAAAATCCCATTTTGACCCGTTTACTTGTTTTTGTGTTTCGACAATAAATGCAAATAATATGTTTTGTTTATTGAGATCATCTTAGAAGATGATATTTATTGGAAGTTGAGTTTTATCTATAGATATTTAATAGTAGATTATAGAAAGCTCTTTAACTCATTGAGTATTCAATAATTTAAAGCCCATGTCGTGTTCGCGGGTTGAGTCGAGCATTGACAGCCCTACACACATGCTTTATTAAGAACAAAATCTTATAAAAAAATATATATATTTTTTAATATTTAAATATAAACCGGGTAGGTATGAGTGAAAATATTCGCATATTTACAATGCAAAGATGCGGGTAAAAATACAAACTTACCTTTACAAGCGCGCGCACACAAACATATATATATATATATATATATAAATTCTCGGCCTTTGTTTTTTTTTAATTTTTCCTCAAAATATCATTTACCGTTAGCTTTGCCCAAATCTCTCTCACTCCCGCAGTCTCCTCTCAAACCCTAAATTCCACATTGTCCGGCTCCGACTACGACTAACCCCATTGTCTTCGTTTTCTCTGCGTTTCAGGTCACACTTTGCTTTTCTCTTTGTTTTTGTTTATGTGATTTTCTTCAATTACACAATTGTCTTAATTGATTCATTTCTGCTTGCTTTACCGTATCAGTTTCAAAATGCTAAAAATTTTTGACTAATTTGTTGTTGTGAGTTTTCGAGTTATAGATTGTTGAATTACAAACTCATAGCTAAAACTGTTTTTGTTTTGTTACAAATTTTTCATATAGGGATACTCATATAATATCCCTAGTGAATCAATCAAACTCAGTATTGGACTTTTGATCTGATGGCCACCGAATCAAACTCAAAAAGATATGCAGAAGAGGTTGAGGTTGATCGGATTAGCAATCTAACAGAATGTCTTCTCTACGACATTCTTTCACTCCTCCCAACCAAACAAGCCGTTGCCACATCAGCATTGTCGAAAACGTGGAAGCTGCTCTGGACCAAGATCACCGTTCTTGATTTCCAGCACTCCGTGACTCGGAACCAAGACATTGGTAATGACAATGGCCGCATGACCTTTACCCATTTCGTATGCAATGTTTTGCTTCTCCGCAAGCCCCTTCCCGTGAAGAAATTCCGGCTGGCGCTCGATTCTTTCGATGATTCAATCCATTTCCACGTCTCTTCGTGGATTTGCTATGCGGTGGATCACGGCGTTGAAGAGCTGGAACTCTTGCTTCTTTTTAGAAAACCATTTGAGTTGCCTCGTCGCTTTTTTGGTTGCAAATCACTGAAGATTGTGACACTATATGGCGATATTGTTCTCAATTGTCCCTCATTTGTACATCTTCCGAATCTGAAGGATCTTCGTCTTGGCAGTAAATTATGCTCGAATGAGGACTCGTTTCATAGCCTCTTGACTGGTATCCCAAACCTCATAACATTTTTCATCGGGAGAGTACGAAGAGATGATGTAACGACTATTAATATCTGTCACCCTAGATTACTCTTTTTTTGCATCCAGAATAAAGTACCATTTCCTTTTAAAATTGAGATTGACGCGCCGAGTCTTAAGTGTCTTTCTTTCTTTGATGGATCTGGCCAAGATAGTTTAACGACCAACATTGTTAAAGCGACTTTTGATTTATCTGAACACAAGCAACAAGCTGATGAACATGACAGTCGCGGTCACCTTCTTACAGAGCTCCCTAGAGTTCAAAGTTTGTTAGTACGTCATACCAAGGTACTTTCCTTCGTTTTGACTCTTAGTAAATTAGTAATTCTTAGTAGGCTCTTCACTTTCATGCTTTATTTGATAGTTTGGGCAATCAGATTTCTAAGTCTTTCTTGCTCTATAATTGCTAAATCTTTCTTTTGCTATTTGCAATAATGTCATTTTGGTTTTTATCTTCCTGTAGGTGCAGTCTCTTAGATTTGGTTTTTCTCTTCCCATGCTTAATATTTTGAGGGCACTGCAATTTGATGTAAAATGCTGCAAATGGCATATACTACCAAGGTTGCTTGAAAGTGCTCCTAATCTTGAGAAACTTAGTCTTCATAAGGTCAGTCTGGTTTAAAAGATTACTGTAGTTAATCTTCTCATATAGACTTGATTTTTTTATTAACTAGTGAGTCTGTTTTCATCAGGTGGATACTGATGGACCACATGAGTTGTGCTGTTGGACAGAGCCACCGCATGTTCCCAAATGTCTAGAATCATGCCTTCGGATAATTTATTTAGTAAAATTTAAAAGCTGGGAACATGACTTGGAATTCGTACAATTTTTTCTGAAGAATGCAAAAGTCTTGGAAAAAATGGGAATTCTTACTGGTTTATTGGATTTGGCAGAAAATTCTCGAATTCTCAAGAAATTTTCAGTGTTACCAAGGGGTTCTTCTAAGTGTGAACTTTTTCTTCTCAATGGTATACTCTCTCTCTCTCTCTCTCTCTCTCTGTCTCTCATGAATGTTATCATGATTGCCTATGTTAACTTACTTGAACTTGAAAGAAAGAGAAGTTATTGAACTGGTCACGACCTGTGTATCTATGCTTTTGTTGATTTGCTGGATTACTCTGTATCAATGACATTTGTGTTGACAACCTGACTTGTAGCTCAATGTATATAACAAATAACAAATAAATAGTACTTCTAACAGAAGTATGGAACCTTATTTTTATAGATATTATAGGATTTGAAACCTATAGTGTCCACTCCATTATGATTACTCTTTGTAATCAATGCAAGATGCCAACGGATCTTTAAAATAATTTACGTGTTGAGCTAATTGGAGCTCACCAAGTAGGAAAGTGGAAACAATTAAACAAAACAGAAAAAGTACTCAATGTATGAAAAATACTCCATGATTACTAAAGATGCCTATCCAGCAAACAAAACAAAACTTTGAAGTTGCCCGTGTAAGGTTGCACTGTGCCAGGAAGGTACCACAGCTAAATTAGGCAACTCTTGAATCTTTAGGTATTTGACAATGGTGGAAACCGTCCATTTTAATCTGACAGGTGATGCAAGCAAAGGCCAAACAGGTTCTTGGAAATGAGAGCATGGAATTAAGAAATTGGTGAAGTTGATGGTGGTTGAGGACATTGAATTGGCCAAGATGGAGAAGGTGCTTGTAGATGTTGGTTACGTTGATGCTTGGCAACAACCTGGATTTAGCTCCAAACTTATTTCAAAAGGGCTTGATGTTAGAGAGGAGAGAGAATAAAATCATTGATATTTTTAAATTAAAATTCTTTATTTAGTGAGAACTAGAAAAATAAAAACTAATATAGATGCATTTTGGAATGCTGTTTCTGATAAAATAACTGCAGTCAGTCAACATATCTAGTCAGCAACATTCACCAAGTCTAGTCATCAACTCTGTTGTCCTAGTCAGCTTAGTTTAGCAAGTGGTTATTTTATTATTAAGCTGTTAAGAGTTTGTTGTAACATATTTAGTTGGAGTGGATTTCGTTGTTGTATCAGATTAGATCGTTCTTATTTACCTCTATAAATAGGATCTCTCTCTCCAGATTGTAAGCTGTATCATTTTTTCTAAATAGTGAATAATAGATCAAATCAAAGTCTTCTCTCTCAGCTTTTCTTTTCCCTTTCTCTGTTTCTCCATACTGACAACCAGTCTAATAAGGTTCTAAATAAAGAATAACTTGAGATCAGGCAAAGAACGCTCACTATCTTCAAAGCATCTACTTTTTCTTTCCTTCCAAATACAGCACATCAAACAATGAGAAACAACAATCCATATATGTCCATTACAATGGCAACCAAGCTGACCTTGCTAGCAAGCAAGAAGCTGAACAACAGACTTTGGCATAACCCAACTTTCTCCAAATAAACCCAAAACCATAGCCCACAGATCCATAGCAACTAGACAAAGAATGAGGAGATGGTTAACACCAATCCAAAATACATAAGGGAGCACGTTGAAATGTTGTTTCCTTTGGCCATTTAGATCCTTCTCAATTTGCCAAAGCAGTGTTGATTTCTTTTTGTTGTTACTACATTTTGCAGGTTCTCTGTTTTGGGATTATCTTAAACTGAAATTAGTGATAATATTTTGGCTTTGTGACAACCAACTGGCAAAATGATTCTAACCTTTTGAGCTTTCTTAAGATCTCTTTTGTAATGTTTACGATCATTTCAAAAATTGATATTAAAGTACTCTCTTAGAAGGCTTTATTCCCCATGAATTCTTGGATTTTTGGCCCATTATTTTTTTTTTTTTCCCCCTTATATGCTCACATTTTAGATGTTAATAGTTGAAACTTGAAAGTTAATAGATTTATTTTGGAGTTTACAGGAAAAGGTAGTGTTTGTGATACGCTCCTTCTAAAACGAACTAATTAATAATTATTAACCAACTTCACTGGTGTTCTCACTGATAGTCTTTCTTTGTTGCAACAGGTTGAAGAGTGTATAAATGAATCTGCTGTGCTCAACAGCCCCAAAATCCATTTTTCTTCCCTCAATTTTCCCTTTCATTAAAATGTAGAATTTCCAACAGGTTATTGTGATTTCATGCTTGCTTTATTTTGTGCGGTTAAATTCAGTTATTGGTGGCCTCTTAAAATGAAAATCCTAGGTCTTATGTTTGCATATTGACATCTTGGAGTAATTTTTTTTTTTTGGGTACGCTTCTTTTACATTTTATGAAGAAATGACGACATTGACGAGACCTATATTTTCTGTGAATTGAAATGAACTATTTAATATACCTCTCTGAATCGAATATTACCCACGTAGAAATTGGTTGAACCTTGAACCAAGTGATTCAAAGAAGAGGAACTTGATTAGGCCAAGGACTTTAAATCAGTTACTCCACAGTGCACACACCAAATCATAATTCCCAGCAATTGTTTGTTAAACTAACAATGAGTGCATGTATATAAAACCAATACATTAGCATCTAGCTCTCAACTCTCAAGAACAAATGTATCTTGCGGGGAGGGAATTACATGGGTTTTCCAATGGGGATGCCTTTGGGTTCTTTGTTTAGGCACTCAGTGATGAGATTCGGCATTTTTGATATTGAATTTGGACTTGGGTTACTAATGTGGGCAGATTAGAGAAAGGAGGGTTTAAGGGGAATTTGCGATGCAATTTTGTTGGGTTTTCAGACCTTGGGCCAATGATTGCCCAAAGTGGTCGGTTTGTCCCCCCCCCCTCCCCCCCCCCCCCCCCCCCAAAAAAAAGGCCCACCATCGAAGACGGGCAAAAGTTGCCCTGGATGCAAATTGTCAATATGCTCTGTAGATGCTACACATTCATGTAGGTTGTAGAATGTTGGTGAAACCTTGTAGTGAAATTTGTCAACTTTAACAATTCATTGTTGATATTTGATAATATATGGAAGGTGACATCAAGTTCCTCATTGGACAAAGTTCTGTTACAAATTCGGTTGTAGCCTGCGACTATAATTTTCACTAATAAATTAATATGATTACATTTTTTTTTAAATATGATAGTTGAATTGCATATTTTTTATGTTCTTAACACATATATCAAATTTCATACCAATCGGATGTTATTTACTAATGTTATTAATTCCATTTTGATGTTATTTAATATTTACCATACAATTTATAAATTTATTTTTTATACATCATTTTAGATTACAAAAACTTGAAATTTAAATATTTGATTAATAACATAGTTATTAATCTTTGATCTTTTGCAAAATTTGTAAGCATGGAAAATATAAAAAAAAAATATAATCTAATGGTGGATTTGTTAAAATTCACAACCAATAAAACATTGAATGGAGTTGTAATTTTAATCTACAACCAAGTTTGTTGCCAAACTTTGTCCTCATTCATTTACCTACTACTAGGAAACCACCAAAAGAATGACGGGAATCAACTTTGATATCAAGGATGGTGCAATTTGTTTGAATTAGGGACAAGATTATAGTCATGCTAGGCCAACATTTCAATATTTTTCGACTGTAAAGTATTTTCAAGTGTTTAGTTATATTTTTGAAAAAACTCTGAAAAATGTTTTTATATCATAAAATATTTTTAAATGTTTAGTTGCGTTTCTGAAAAAATTCTAAAAAATATCTTCAAGAGTTTGGTTGCATTCCTGAAAATGTTATAGAAAACATATTTTCTATTACTTTCCCATATTTTTCTCATCTCCCAAGCACATAAATAATAAAATAAAATAAAAGAGAATTTTAGATTTAAAAAATTCGTGACTGACAATGGTAGCGGCCAATGATGGTTGGCAACTGAAGATCAAGGACATTAGTGGGGGGTGGTAGGTGGTGGTTGTACGTGGTAGTCTTGATCTAATAAGGCACTGGATTTCTATTACAACATTTACACACCAATTGAACTTGGTGCTTAATAATGAAAAAGTAAAGTTGCAAAAATTAAAAGTGTAAGAGAAATATACACATGTTTTTAATGTGGAAACCTTTCGAAAATAGTTACAATAATATTTCAATTGAGAGAGAGAGAGAGAGAGAGAGGGAGATGAGAGAATTAATGCAAATAATAGAGAAAGAGAAGGTGGGAAGAGGCTTCTGCCATAGAGAGAGAGAGAGAGAGAGGGAGAGAGAGCTTGTAATACATTCTCCTTTTCTTGTTTGTGTTCTTCACTCCTTCTCCGACACTTTCATTCTTTAATAGTAGTAGAGGTGGGCATGTGTCATTGTTCTATTGGGTAAGGTGTTGTCTTCCCATTAAAGAATGACAAGCTAGAGTCTTAACAAAATAAAATAACATGTATTTGGTGCTTTTTTGATAGGTGTGCTTATGCTTTTACTATACATAGTAACATAGTAATGCCGCTTTGACAAGTTGGCCCGCTACTGTAATATGGCCCAAACCTAGCATATGACTGATTGATGCAGTTGTAATAGTATTTGACTAATTTTGTCATTACTTTTACCCACTATCTTGGATGCTTAAATAATAACTAATGTCTACATGCTTTCTGACTTGTACATAACTCCTATTTTTCTTTTCTTATCATTCTATTATGCATGGGACACGTAGCAGTGGTGGATTGGCTTATTATTCTACAGGATAATACGATCAATTTTAATATCACTCACCCTACACCGCAAGATATTCCCATTGATAATCGAGTACAATATCGTAAATTTAAACTACGATTAACAAGCCGGGCAGTCTTAAGAAACTTACTCTCTGGATCAATATTGCCAAAATTATATGCTAGGCAACGCAACCAACGTTGTTACAGCATACCTTGATTTACTAGAACGCGGGCAACAAGATGACCTTCAAAATTATGGTCACTGCATATTCCAGCTTCATAGAGCACTCCCTAATGTTCAGACTTTGATATTGGGTTATGGAAAGGTGCTTTCCCTCCTTTTGATATTGCTTTCCTAAATTTCATACTTTATTGTTAGATTTTTTGCACCTCAACTCCTATAGCATATTTTGTACTAATCAATATATATATATATATATATAAAAGTAGAGACCTCATGTCAAAGAGTGTAGGGTTGTGCCATGTGACGTATTTCTTAGAGTTCTCTTTATTTAAATCAACAAACTTTGCATTTATATCAAAGTACTAGTTTATTAAATTAGCCAACAAAGTAAATGCATATATTAATTATCTATAGTTGTGCATTAATTATTAATATTAAATTAATTTATATGATATTTTTATAAACTCTCCATAAGAGATAATTTTTAGTTAGAATAATAATAATAAATTTAGAATATGACATTCTTACTCATGTTTAGTTGCTTTAATGACAATTAACATAAAAGTCATAAAAATTTAAATAATTTTGAATTCACTAAAATTAATCTTAATCCTTTAAGTTTCCTAACTCCTTTCCGTTATAGCATAATGAAATTTTAATATAACTTTTCCAAGATTTATATGAGAAACAACCTTTTCTTTTTATGTAAGAAACAATTGAAACACTATATCATGCAACAATTGAAGCAATATCCAACAAAAATTGGGGAAAAATTAGTAACACACAATCAAGAATGTAAAAAAATAATAATAATTGAAGGATATATGCATTTTTTTTAGTAGGCATGAACATGCTTATCTATATTAACCATTATATCATGCAATTTTCAATTTGTGAACACATACATAGTGTGATCAAATCACTACAGTACTCTTAGTGTCTTTCTATTTTGTCTATAAAATAACTAAATATTACAATTTTTTACAAAGAAATTTATTGAATTTTTTTTTAAAACATCGATAGTCAAGGGATCCGAATCATAAATGTCTCTATTGGAAATTGAGGTGCCAACTAATTAAGTTACAAGATTCTTGGTAATATTATTGAAATATTGGAGAAAACTAATAACAAGCTCGAACACTTTATTTGGGGTGTCATGCCCATGTCGCATCGATGTTAGACTCATGTTCTACCGATGTCTTATTTGCCGTGTCATGTTATAATTTTTCAGCCTGTGTTGTAGTATCATACCCATACCTGTACTCATGTCAGTGTCCATGGATGCGCTTGATATTATCTCTCAGTACCGATGTCTTATTTGCCGTGTCATGCTATAATTTTTCAAAAATTACCTGTGTGGTAGTATCATACCCATACCCGTACTCATGTCAGTGTCCATGTGTGCGCTTGATATTATCTCTCAAAATGTGCAATCTCTCAGTCTTGCTGCTAGATATGATCTTCCCATGCTTAATAATTTGACAAGTTTGGAACTTAAATGCTACAAATGGCATATTCTACCAAATTTGCTTGAAAATGCTCATAAACTTGAGAACCTTAATCTTATTAACGGCAGTTTGTTTTAAATGAATATTTCAATTAATCTTCTCTTAGACTTGATTTTTTTTACTGACTGGTCAGTCTGTTTTCATCGGGTGGATTCTGAAGGACCACATGAGTTGTGCTGGATAAAACCATTATTGTATGTTCCCAAATGTCTAGAATCGTGTATTTGGGGAATTTCTTTATTACAAATTAAAAGCTTGGAACATGAAATGAAACTCATAAAATATATTCTAAAGAACGCAAAAGTCTTGGAAACAATGGAAATTCATGCTGACTTATTGAATTTGAATGAAGAATTTCATATTTTCATGAAATTGGCAGCATTACCAACAGGAATTTTGTTTGGGGTAGAAGTTGCACCACTAATATTTATTAAAACAACCCTCCACACACACATATATTATACACACGCTTTTTTATTATACACACATATATATACACACACTTTTTTATTTGATAAGTTATATATATACACACCCAACCAAAAAAAAAAAAAAAAAGTTTAGTATTTTCAATCCAAATTATGTTTGATGGCAATCTTTCATTAAATAAAATTCATTTTTACCATTTTCATAATAAAATTTTAAAAAAGTTTCATTTTCGATACAAATTATCAAATTGTATACTAAAGTAAGTAAAAAATCTTTCAATTGAACTAATGAAATTTTCAAAAATATGAATGATCCAAAACTTGGAGGAACAAGTTAGACTCCAAACATATTTAAAGCTATCTTACTTTTACTCATAATGTGGCAATAAATAAAAAGACATTTCATGTGTAGTTTTAGTAACAAAATTTTTTTAATGAGTTAATGACTTGTTAATCACCACATAACGGGTTGAAAAAAAATATTTTCAAACATGTTTAGTGTCAAACTTTATCAAATATTTAACAGATATAATAGCACATTTTACAATAAAAAATAGAATTGCGAAAAATAAAGTTATGTCTCTATAACTATTAGACTAATTATTTTTTTTAAGAGCATCATTGGACTAATTCAAAAACTTGGGACGGTAACTCTTATTTTTATAGACTAAATTTTGAAAACATTAAAAAAATTATATATTTTTTCAAAATTTTGGGGGGCCATGGCCCCTCACCCTTGAACATAGGTCAGCCCCTTATTACCAGTGGTTCTTTGACATGTAAACTTATTCCTCTCCAAGGTATACTCTTTTTCATGAATGTTATCAGGGAATTGGCCAAGTCAGAGAAGGTTCTTGTAGATGTTGGTTTCAGGAATGCTTTGCAACAATCTGGATTAGGCTCCAAATTTATTTCAAAAGGTCTTAGATGTTGGAAAGGAGAGGCATAAAATTATTTGTATTTTTAAAAATTAACATTTAAATTTAATGAGAAATAGAAAAATATAAATTAATAGAGGAACTTTGGAATTGTGATTTCTTTGTGCATTTATCAATTTAGATAAATTTGGTAATAGTACAAGTTAAAAGCCGTGATTATATAACTGTAGCTCTACTTGTTTTTGTGTTTTGACAACCAACTTCCTAATTGTTCCAAATATTGTCTTTCTTGAGATCAGTTTTGTTTGTTTGTTTGTATTTTTTTTTTTTTTTTGGAAACTAGAACTTCATAAATTAATAGAAAGAAAATACATCATTTGAGAGCACATGTTCTAGAAAATAAAGACGCACTTCAATCCAAGTAAAATAAGGATTGGGCTTGTGTCTAGAAGCCTCTCCCTTAAAATAATACTCAACACCTTAAGCATGTTTTACTAACAAATGAGTGAACTTATTGCCATTCCTACAAATATAACAAACTTCAAATCTAAATATATATGTGTGTGTGTGTGTGAAAGAAAAATAATTCCATACATAATAGAAGAAATTGACGATGGAGAGAGATTTCCCAATATTGGCATTAGATAATAGATACCACCAGGGAATCACCCTCCAAGATGATATCGTCCCAATATCCTTAGCAAATAAGACATCCTCTTCAACAGTTGAGATCATCTCAAAAGTTGACATTTATTGTCTGTTTAAGTGCCTATTTAGCATTAATGTAAGAAGTAGAGCTTTACTTTTAGAGTTTTAATAGTAGTTTTGGGATATAGAACTAAAAAGCTCTTCAATATTGAGTATGATAAATATAGTAGATACTAGATAGTGCTTTAATAATATGAAGGCGAAAAGCACCTTTTATTCTCTATATTTTCAAGCGATTTCTATTTTAATCCCTATATTTCATTTTTACCGTTTTTAGTCTCTATTTTGAAAAAAGCTTTCCATTTTTGTCCTTGCCATTACTCATTTAACAGAATTATCTTACGTGACAAATGGTCCAACAATAAATGTTGACATGCTCATTAAAATAATATAAAAAAATTATTTACATTTTTAAAAATGCCACATCAACAATTTAATTTTTTTTTTTTTTTTAAAAGCCACGTCAGATAAAAATAATATAAAAATTTCTAACCTAATTATTTTAAAAAAAAAAAAATTAGTTATATTAATTTTTTTTTCTTTTTTTGGAAGAATATGAAGAACTCAGAACTATGTGTTCTTCATTTTCTTTGTGTTCTTCCCCAAAAGGTTGACTCATATTCTTAGCAAATTAATCCTTTTTTTTTCCCTTTTCTTTGTCTTCCTTTTCTTTTCTTTTTCGTGTATTTTCTTGGCATCCAAACCCAAAAAAATTTCACACACTCAAAAGAAAACCTTCAAACCAGTTCCCTTCCCTTCTAAATCTCAAACCTTCCTCTCTCTTCCAAAACTCTCAGAACTCTTTCAACCTCCATGGCTAGCCTCCTCTACTCATCGCCAGTACCGCCACCACCACAACCAGCGGTGGTTCTCTTATTTTCTTTCACTGAAATGACCTACTCTGTCTCTCACGATTCGCTCAAACTCAAACCCAAATGGCTCAAACTCTCTCTAACTCACAGACTGTTGTCTCTCTATCCCAGATCGGTAAGTCTCTCTCTTTCATCTTTCTATCTCTCAGCTCAATGGTGTAGATCATGGTGGAGATGTGTATTCCAATGTTGGGTTTAGGGGTTGTGAGTTTTGTTGATCTAGGTTTATGGTGTATGTTGATTTTTGGGTTTGTGGGTTTGTGGTGTATGTTGTATTCTGATGTTGATTTCTGGGTTTGTGGATTAGGATGATGATTGCATGGATCGGGTTGAGTTTGAAGTGAAAACCCAGTTCTCTCTTTCTAAACCCATGGACGAAAACCCAAACTTACTCTCTCTAAATTGATGGTCGAAACCAGTGGTGGCTTTCTATCAAAACCCATAGGCTAACTAAATCAGCGGCTTCAAATCTGGGGTTAAAGGTGTGTGGGTTGTTGAATTTAAGGTTGTGTTGTTGTTTGTGGTTTGGTTGTGCATGGAGGCTGAAAATCTAGGTTTGAGTTTTGTATTTTTTGTGTTTGGATTCAAAGCATAAGAAAATCTTGTTGAATGTTTGTGTTTTGTAAATTTTTATGGGCATGTCTTTTTATTTTGTAAATCTGAGCGATTCCATGGGTTTGGTTGCTAAGAAAATGTAAGAAAAGAAAAGTAAATTTTTAATTTTTAATTTTCTGGGCAAGCTTAGTTGGGGAAGAAAACGAAGAACACATAGTTCTGAGTTCTTCATGTTCTTCCAAAAAAAAGAAAAAATTAATTTAACTAATTTCTTTTCTTTTTAAAAAAATAATTAGGTTAGAAATTTTTATATTATTTTTATCTGACGTGGCTTTTTTTAAAAATTAAATTGCTGATGTGGCATTTTTAAAATATAAATAATTTTTTAAATATTATTTTAATGAACACGTCAGCATTTACTGTTGGACCGTTGCCACGTAGGATAATTCTGTTAAATGAGTAATGACAGGAATCAAAACGGGAAGCGTTTTTCAGAATAGGGACTAAAAGCAATAAAAATAAAATATAAGGACTAAAATGAGAATCGCTTGAAAATGTAGGGACTAAAAGGTGTTTTTCACCTAATATGAATTTACAAAGCATGAACAGTAACTTTTTTCCTAAAATTTCCAAATTTCAACAGTAAATTGTTAAACAGTAAATTTCAACATTGTTTAACAATTTCTTAAAGCTCTTCCATGAAATTGTCACAATGTGACAATTTCAGCTTTAAGTAAATTTCCTAAGATTTCCAATTTCATTGAAGAGCTTTTAATTGTATAAATGAACCCCTTCCTTAGTTGCCACAGGTAGTTTGCATAAATGAACCACTTGGGCTCGATAGTGGATCCTATTTATTTTTCCTCTATTTTGCCTTTCCTTAAAATGTATAAATTATGTAGAATTTCCAACAAGGTATTGTGATTTCATGGTTGCTTAATTTGTGAGTGATTAAATACAGTTTTTGATGGCCTCTTAAAATGAAAAGGGCTAGCTTTTCCCTCATATATTGACATCTTGGAGTATTTTTAATTGTGGTGTTTTTTTTTTCCCCTCATATATTGACATCTTGGAGTATTTTTAATTGCTTACGACGTTGGTACGAAACCTGCAATAAAACTTTAAATGGGGTGGAATACACCGATGTGGTATTTGCCAAAACACTCTGATGATTAAGTCAAAAA
>NW_027070566.1:67648-74928 GCF_002906115.3 Quercus suber | reverse complement strand
AGATAAAATTGAAGTTAATTCAACATTTAAGGTGATTTCAATATTCCAAACAAATATATACTAAGCCACTTGCTATACTCATGCAACTACCTTCACCTTGCTTCTGTTGGCCAGCTGCATTTTCTGATTCAGACTCCTTTACCTCTGGCACCACATTAGTTGTTACATCCACAGTAGGAACACCATTTGCATCAGCTTTAGTGGACTCTGAAGCACTTAAATTATCTTTTGCAGGAGCATCAGATGAAACCACTGATTCAGAAGAATTTGTAGTATTATGTGCTCCTCTCCTGTTCTTCCCTTTGTTTGATTTCCCCGCCATCTCTGCCCCCTAATTCAGACAATCTGCATCAGTAGAGAGGTCACATAGAATTACTCTCTTGCAATATATTACAAAGCGATTAGCAGCAGACGCAAACCTACATTCTCTGCACTTATTAAATCAGTGGAAAATTTTCATTCACTCAAACAATAAAGCCCAAGAACACCAATGCAAAGAATGTAACAACTATACATTTAAATCACGGCTCACACAAACACGCATACACATACGGCAACACACGCTATCAAATAATTGATCCCATCATTTCTTTCAGAGTAATCTTATGATGCCCTATTCAGAAACACACTAACCCTCCAACACCCCAATTCATACAAATGTACAGCAAACCCAGTAACCCACATACTCACCAAAACAAAATTGTCAAAAACTCCCCAAAATGAAAACTTTACAGCAAAATTGCCATTATCCCACAAAGAAACAGATACCCAATTACCATAAATCCACGAAATGCAAATTCAAACTACAATGAAAGCAAATAAAACCCAAAAAAAAAAAAAAAAACGGAGCTTTAATCATAAGCACTAATACTAAGCATTAACAACAGCACAAAGCAAACTATAGACATATAAAGCCTACTATTTCAGCTGCCAAATACTGATACTAAAAACCTTCACTGAAAACTGAAGCCAATACAATTACTTTGACTCACTCTAACACAAGTTTTGGCTGTTCTTCAAAAACCCAATAGAGTAAACAACACAAAGATTCAAAATTTCACTTCTTTTTCTCTGTACTCAACATTTTCTCGAGAAACAAACGGATAATTAGAAGGGAAAATAAAGAAAACGAAGCAGGAGTGTAAAAGCAATAAGAAAATATAGCAGTCTTACCAATGAGATATAGCTCTCCACCAATCGCAGCTAAAGTGTTCGATGAAATTACTCACAGAGAGAGAGAGAGAGAGAGAGAGAGAGAGTGGGGTTTAAGCAAAAGGGGGGTATAGAGGGAGGAGCAGAGGGAGGAGTGGCTGAGGCTGTGAGAGGCGGCGAAATTTCGCCCTTTTTATGTGATGAAGGAGAGACAAAAAGACACAGAGAAAGAGAGAGAGAGAGCGAGAAAGCTTTCTGATTATTTGGAAACCCAACCTTTTAATGGGCTTTGGGAGTTGGGCCTAGACCTTTTTTAGGTTTACACTTCTTCTTTCTACTACTTTTTTTTTTTTTTTCTATTTTTGTTGCTAGTTTTCTATTTTTTTATAAATAAATTTTTTTTTGAATATAAATAGAGATGATAATGGGATAAATGGATTTGCAAATTTGAAATTTTACCCTTTTTTTGTGTATGCTCCCACCTAAATATGTTGTTATTCAATCCCCATTCTCAATTTATCTTAATTTTACTAGTAAATATTTTTGTTGGTGTCGTTTTTTTTTTTTTTTAAATTGTCCTTGTATTATTACTTAATTTAATTACAACAGTGATAAAATCTTAGTTTCATATTTTTTTTGAAGTTAATTATGGCTACTCAACAAATTAACTAGAATTCATCACACGTATAAAATAAAATAAAATTTTGTCACTACACTATCACTTAATCTAGTTAAAATGAAAATTTTAATTTTATCTTAATTTTGGAATTTATGGTGTAGTGTTATTTAAGAATGTATCATCAGTAATTTTTTGTATTTCACAAGTCTACATTTAGATTATAGGCCCCATGATTTATCATTCATATATGTAAAAATAAACATCAAAAATTACTTGAGAAAAGAAATTAGAAAATATATTGAATTAATATATTTTGGGTGCTTGACAACCCTAATTACTTTTCAGTTTTTGGATAAGTAATTACTACTTCTTCTTTTTTGGTGTTCAGCCACTCTAATCACATAGATATTGGTATTAAAATGATGGCTTTATATGGTAACCATTGATGAGTTGGTATGATTCAATCTTTTTCATGTACATGGCTTGAAGATTATTCAGTTATTGATTCTGATAATCAACCACTTGTGGTGGAGCCATTCTTGACCTTTGTAATAGAATGATTTGCAATTAATAAATTACTACTCCCTGGTACCAAAAAAAAAAATAGAAAGGGTTGTTGATACCTGTAAGTTGGTGCAGGTAGTCTTTCTACCTCTAAAATGGGCATGCCTATGTTTGAAGGAAGCGTTTGTCTTTTGGGGGTTGTGGGCTTGTACGAAAGAGTGGAGTGAGTTTTAGACACTTCTTTGAATGGGCTTGTAACAACCCAAAAAATGCCATATATGGAGCAAAGAGCCGAAGACATGTCTTATGTTCAAGCAAACATTGCAACCATTGCCCCATTCAAAGCTGCCCCATTCAAAGCTATCCAATAGTGACCATAAAAATATCCCCTCACATTGATCCCATTCTTTCCAAAGTTCAAACATTCAAATTATAGAGTTAGTTATTGGGCACAAATAATCCAAGGGCTTGGAAGTTGGAACGAAAGGCTTAAATTATTTAGGGCAAAACAATATAGTTGCATTGTATTTATGTTGCTTATGTTATATTAATCAATGCAACTAATATAAGGTAGAGCACCTAAGGAATTGTACATAAGTTGTATCCAATTATTTAAAATACTCACATTCTAGTTTTTGTACAAAAGAAATATGACTATTATTGTAGTTAATTATTATGTCCTCATTTCTCTCAAAAAAAAAATTATTTATTATGTCCTCATGTGAGATTTTATCATTATGAAGTTCATCTAACTCCAAGCAACACATAATGTCATTTTATTATTCAAATCATTGTATTTGAATTCAATGGGTAAAGAATTATATTCCGCAATATACTTTCTTTTTCTCTTTTTTTTTAGAAACAAACATACACATATAAAGAGAAGGAAATAGGGTTCTAACACAAAGGCACATAACAAACTCCACTCAAAGGCACAAAATACTTTGATACTATTATACTTTGATAATATTATATTTCTCTTCTTGTAACACATTACAGATTCGACACTTTTATTTTAGCCAAAAGGTGAAGGAATCGTTTAATCATAAAAAACAAAGTATAGATGTAGTAGAAATTGCCTTTAATATATAAGAATATACTAGGATATTTGATATAGAAATTGAAGGAATAAGCCAAGAACTTTAGCTTAACTAGTTTGTAATCTCGTGCATATGCATGGTTACATTTAAAAATATATAATTATAAAAAAATTTCAAAAAAAAAAGATTCATAATTTAATTCAAACATAAGTGAAATCTTATTGATGATCATTCTTATATTTTATTAACTTAAAAAAAATAAAAAATAAAAAACTTGTAAGAATATTTAAGAAATATATATCAATAAATATGGTGTTTTTTTTAATATAAAATTAACAAACTCCTTGAATATTGTAATGAGTAGTAAATAACTAAAAATCAACACCAAAATTAAGAAATTGCTATAAAATTATTAGATTTAAAAATAATAATTCTCCTTAAATGTGGTGTTAGCTTTAATATAAAAATGGGTCATACTAGCGAGTGCCCTTAGGGCAATGGTTAACAATTTATTTTAAGAAAGTTTGACACTACTTTTATGGAAAATGAAAAAAACTATCAAAATATTAATTTTTCTTTTTCTTTTTCCATAAAATTTTTTTTAAAATGAATTGTTAATCATTGCCCTAAAGATATCCATTAGCATTTTCCTAGAAATATTAACAAACTTCTCGATTTTTGAAATGAGTAGTAAATACTTTCACCAAAATTAAAAAATTGAATTGACACATGTCACTAAATTACAGCTTAATTGAAATCTAAATTGAAAATATAATTAGATTTTCTCTTAATTTTGACTATATATATGATTAGCAATTTCCAAAGTTTCCAATGAAAGCCTTTAAGGTTCAAATCCCCTTCCTCAACTATTAAATTATTAAAAAATAAAAATTGAAGAGAGAGGTAATGAGCCATGCTTGGTATACAATATTTTAGATGCTTCTGATATAATAATAACAATGACAAATACGTATCAAAAAAAAAAAAAAAAACAATGACAAATAATAATTGTTGTAATAATAATAATAATTCATTAAAGGGAGAGTTAACTACTACCATCATCATGATAAAAATGCAAAATGGCCTCCTAAAATTAATTTGGATCAATTTTTTTTTTTTTTGATAATCTTTTCTTAAGAATCAATTGAACAGACTACTTGTATTATTAGTTTAGTGCTACTAACCCCTAAGATATCTTAAATAATAAAGTTGACAATTCCATCTAACTTCCATCAGTTGTAAGTTATGGGAGTACTGAATACCTGCATTACACATGATCACTTTATTATAATAAAAAATACATATTTTTATAGACTTAGATAAAATAAAAAAATTATTTTAAAATTTAATAATTTTTTATTATAATGGAATTTTTTTAATTTTTTAACAAAAAAAAAATTACATTTTTTCTTTTTCCTTCTACTGTCTCCCCATATCTTTTTATTTTCTCTATCCAACATTCCTACAGCCAAGAACCACCATGGCCACCATCCTTCCAATTAAAAAATATATATTGTTTAGTGCTTTCTTAAAATTCCATTCAAGAAAAAAAATTTATTTTATTTTATTTTTTAAATGATTTTATATAATTTTGAAATGAGTTTTTTTTTAGTAAAGTCTATTAAAAATGAGTTTTTTTTTAGTAAAGTCTATTAAAAATGAACTTTCTATATATAATAAAATAGTTACATTACATGCACTACAAGTCTACAACTACACCATTGTGAGAGAGGGCTCAATTTTGTTATTTCTAATATTCCAGGTGTCAAAACAATAAATTGAGAGTACTAAGAGTTTGCCTGAAAATATTTTTTGAGAAGAAGAGTTTGACGTGGTCACAGAAAAAGCCTATTTCACAACATTTTACAAACTGTTAATGTGATCAACTTCTTATTGGTTTTTATCTAAACTCACTATTAATATCATTTTATCATTTATCGATAATCACTCACCACATCAGCAGTTTGTAAAATTTTTTGTAAAAAAATTTGTATTTTTAACATTACTCTATAATAATTAGTCATAGTTAATACCTTTTTTTTTCAAAAAAAAAAAAATGTGGCATATGCCACACAAATGATAAAAACGAGACACATGTGAGATGTGTCTTTTATTTATTTTTAAATTAGGATTAGTACATAAACAGATCTTGTACACACAACCACACATACAAGACTAGATAGTAGGTAGAATCTCTTATGAACCATAAAGCTAGGTTAGAGGAAGACTATTTCCTCTCTAATTGGCTTAAATTCCTCAGAGTTACAACTTATTTTAGGAGGAACATCTTGAACCAGTAGGCAGAGTATTTGAGGTGTCTTTTCAAGTTGTTTTTAAAATCCACAAAAGTAAGGCCAAATCGAACAGAGTAACCAACATCCCATTCAAAGTCGTCAAAAAACGACCAAGCATAGTATCCTCTCACATTCACACCCTCCCTGCATGTCAAAATTTCACCATTAATATCCTTTTTTATAATAATAAATAAATTGTTTTATGTATTCTTTAATTTTAGTTTGAAATTAATGTCCCCTTTTTCCTTTTTAGTTTTTTGGAAAAAAAATTGGCATGATTTTATGTTCATCAACACTCACTTGATAGCCTTTGAAAGATATGATAAATGTGCATAATGGTATCTTATCCTTAAACTATCTTTGAGGACATCTTTAATCGGCAAAGAGCTATTATTTTCATCAGCAACGCCTACAAAAGAAGAGTACAACAAATTACACAAGCAGTACAAGTTTAGACACTACAAAAAAATTATTAAAAATAGTAATAACAAGAGAGGGGGAAAAAAAAGTATACCATTCTCTGTTATGTATATCATTGGATTGTTGTAATTTTTCTTTATGTATAGCACAAGCTCTCGAATTCCTTTAGGATAGACGTAAAGCCAATCCAAAGCAGTCTACAAAACAATTCGCACCATATCCATTAGGTAAATGGGAAAAATGGAACATGGAACATCAAATTATAAAAGAAAAATAAATAGATGCATGTCATACTACAATTGGTAGAGTATAAATTATTAAGTGTGACACTCCTAATGGAACAAAAGTTTTTATTTTTTTAGTAAATTACAACTTACACCCCAAAAATTTGGGGGTGTTTGGATGTTACACCTTGAAATTTAAGAAGTTGGATTTTACCCCTTGAAATTTGGAGATGTTTGGATTTTACATTCTAATGTTTCAAAAATTGGATTTTACCCCCTAAATTTTAGAGGTGTTTGTATATTACACCCCTAAAGTTTTTTGGTGTTAAGATTTTACACCCTAAACTTTCAAAACTTGCGAGTGTAAAATCCAAACACTCCCAAACTTTAAGGGGTAAAATCTAAATTCTGAAAAAGCATATTGTAAAATCCAAACACCGACAAACTTGAAGGAGTAAATTCCAAATTCTGTAACTTAAGAGTGTAAAATCTAAACACTTTCAAACTTTAAAAGTATAATTTGCAATTTACCATTTTTTTAATTTTCACAATATAAATGCGGGGAGAGAGAGAGAGAGAGAGAGAGAGAGAGAATGCACCGGTGTACCAATAGGAGTCCCATTTTTAACAGCTGTGGATCAAGGTAAATGTATTAAGCTAATAGAGGACAAAATCATTGAATGGAAAAGAATTTTTTTTTTTTTTTTAATTTTAAAAGGGCTATGATTTGAAGCATACTCGTGAGAGTGAGGCATCTATCTGTAACATAACTAATGTTAACACTGTTGGATGCAGCACTTTCCGCATAATTTGTTGTGTAGTAATTCAGACCAAGAAAATCGAGGGACCCTTTAAGCAATTTGGATTCAGCTTCAGTAAATTTTGGTAGTCGATTACCCACCAAAGATTTCATGCTCTGGGGATAGTCACCATATGTGATTGGATGGGCAAACCTGTACAGATTGTGGATGACATTGTTAAGCATTTGTATGAATATAATTAATGAAAGTTTATGTATAAAACTAAA
>NW_027070566.1:55846-66994 GCF_002906115.3 Quercus suber | reverse complement strand
AAAAAAAATTGAATATGTTCAACATCATGGAATCCAATAAAAGCTTACATGAATTCTTACAATAAGTCTAAAGACTAGATTCTCAAAAAAAAAAAAAAAAAAAAGTCTAAAGACTAAAAAATAATAATAATAATTTCATAATTGTTTTTACAAGATAGTATGTTGTAATTAATATATAATAAAAATAATGTTAGTAATAAGATTGCATGGAAATTATGTTGCACTAATCATAATTTATCATCTCAACAAGTTGTATATACATAATTTTTTTTAATAAATTCAAAAATATTATTGAAATTCGTTATTACTTTTTGTAATTCCAAATTACAATAATGTTAGAAAAAATAAAATAAATAAAAAATTTTAATGTCACATCATCGTAATATGCATCATATTAAAGACACACAGCGAACCAAACGCCCCTTATTTGCTTAATTACTGTGTACAAATGGTGAAGATGGATTCAAGTTGGGTGATCTTACTTGGCAATATTCTTGACCATGAGATAGAGAATCTGAAAGAGTCCAATCCAATTTTTTTCATCAGCTTTATGTCCTCCTGAAACATTTCTTCGTTATTAAAAAAAAAAAAAATAGTCCTACAAATTTTTTTTTAGATAGACTTACAAAGAAATCTTGACCATTCTGTAAATCATCTGCTAGCTAGACTTTACCTTATAACGATGATAAAAGTCATCAGCCACATCTCCATTGCTACCATCCGCAATTTTTTCTGTGATGTTCATGCAAGTTTCACAGTGTTTAAAACAAAGAGAAATCAGGAGGCTGTTCGGTAAGGTGTTTTGAGTAACGGTTTTCAGTGTTTAAACAAAATTACATATATTTTTACACACTTTTTCACACATACCTATTTCCAAAAAATACAAACAATATTACTAAAACAACATTACCAAATAGCCTTGAAATACAAGTGTGGGAACACAAAATTGCTCAATTTTATTTTAAATATGTAATCATATGTACTTTTTTTTTTCTTTCTTTCGAAAGGTAATCATTATGTAATTAAGAGCTCTATAAGAGCGTTCACATCTAGTTTATAAACTTTAACCAAATTTTTAAATAGAATTTGATACTTGTTTTTCAAATACATCTTACACTTCATTTTTATATATACATTAAAAAATTTTAAATTTTCATCCTAAATGACTTTTTTATAAAAAATTTGAGAGAGAGAGAGAGAGAGAGAGGATTGATTGAATAAACTAATAGAAGAATTTTTTTTACAGAATGCTACAATGCTAGAGCCTAGTCTGATACCTTTTATTATTTGCTAGTATGGAATTTTTTTTTTCTTTTCATATAAAGTAGCACTAAAAATTTAGTTTTATTTGACTAAAATGCTAATTAGTTTTTGGAGTAAATTTAGTTTTCCGTATATTTCGAGCTTGAGTTTATTTTCTGTAACGCGAGACAAAATTTTTAGTCCTTGGGATTTTGTAATTGGAGGCAGCGCACACACTACTATATAAGCAATTGAGACAATCGTATAAGGTCTTAAGTAAAAAAAAGTCCCAAATTTTAATTTAATTAAACCTAAATATTAGCCAATAAATAAAATATTTTTTTTTATCAAATGAAAAAAAATGCTATATTCACAACATTTTTTACAGTACTTTTACAACAAATCCTAAGTAGCAGGTTGTTATAAGCTGTTATTGATGGCAAAAAACTAATTTCACTAGTGATTTCAAATTAGAACAAATAACAACTTAACACATGATTTGTTGTGAAAATATTATAAATGTAGCACCTTTCAAAAAAAAGAGCAATAAATAAAAAAATTCACAACATTTTTCACGATAGTTGAATTGACAAATTTTTACTAGTTTTCATCTAAGTACACTATTAACATCATTTTTTTACTTATTATTATCAATCTGCCACGTCAATAAATATGAAAAATTTTGTCAAATTTTGTGTTAATAGACTCCTTAAAAAAAAAAAATCTTCATAGTCCACATTAATTAGTAATCACTTTGAATCTAAAATAAGATAATAAAATTTAATTTTTTTTAATTTTTTTTTTTTGAGAATCTTTTAAAATTATATTTAAATATATAAAAGTCATCAGTTTCAACTTTCGCTTTAGACAGCTGGATCAAGCCGGGCACATTGGTGCAAGTATAACCATTATTTTGTATTATTAATCACACAATATTTCAGACGTACTTTTATTTAAAAAAATTAGTCTTACACGTATGCTTCTATCATAGTGCACGTTATCATTAATTGTACTATTCTATTATGCAGTGATTTCTTTTTTAGCCAAAAAAAAAAATGCCGGTAAAAAAAAAAAAAAGCTTATTTAGCTTATTAGTACAGATTTGAGAATAGTTTATTTTATTAAAATTAAAAATATATTGTTAAAAAAAATTGTAAATAAAGTTAAAAATTAATTAAAAATGTATATTAAAATCTATAAATAATAATAAAAAGTATAATAAAATTTATAAATAATAATAAAAATAAATTAAATAATAAAAAAATGATTTTTTTTAACCAATGCCAAATGCCAAATACAAGGACAATCATTTCTGAAGATGTCTGGTCACATTACGTACTGAAGGAGCCAGTTTTATTGGCTATTCAAGTTGTACCTTGTGGTCCGACTCTTTGGATGTACTTCTTTTCAATCATATAGGTGCCATTATTTTCAGTTGAAAACTTTAACCGTGAAATAAACCTAGCAGCACATATATTCAATTTTCTCTGCCGACAGAAACTACAAATTTGAGTTAGAAACTTAGAATGATAAAACCTTGGCTCCCATGAAATAATTTTCATAAGAAATTTCAAGCTTTCATATATAAAATATTTATTTATGAAAGCATGAAATATCTTATAGATTTCTTATATATTGATTACATGTTTGTTTGACACAAGTTGAAAATTTCAGTTTATTTATAATTTTAACTTATTTTTGATATTATTTATTGGTTTTATTACATTTTTTTTTTTGGTATCATTCATAGATTTTACGGTATTATTCAACTAACTTTTACTTTTATTGACGATATTTTTAATAAAAAATTTTCAGTTTTAGTTAAATAAATTATTTTCAAATAAACACTGTATAAGTAAAAATTCTTTTAGATATAAAATATGAGTTTCTGGTGCCATGAGCTCTTAGAATGGTAATCTATAAGTTTAATGGAATACTTCTCTCTCTCTCTCTCTCTCTCTCTCATAGGAGTTCAGAAGGTTTTTGGGATTATTGAGTACTTTTACAAGAAAATAAAAATAATGTAAGCAAAAATTGAAGGACAAAAAAATCAAGATCAAGTTGATATTTGCACCTACAATAACAAGTGATGATGAGTTGCATTAGAATTCAATGACACACAAGAAAATATTACGAAGCTGTTATCCTGTTAAAGTTTAAAACCCCAGAGATCGAGAAATAGTCAAATAGAGAGAGAGAGACCTGGATGTTTCTTGGTGAAAATGTCCCATGTACTAGGGCCTCTTCTATCAGTATGTGCTGCTCCTTCAGACTAGCCATGAGAACAAAAGAAAGAAATGTTAAATTATGTATATTTTGTGGTTAATCTTGGCTGGATAAAAATGCATGATAGCTAATTTAAAGCATGAAAATAGTCTAATTCCATTTCATATATATATGTGTGTGTATATACCTGGTAAGCAGCTGAACCAGCTCCAAATATAAAATCAGAAGGAAAACTGCTCCGGTTGAATGGCATTGAATAATGACTCAGTTTTGCACATTCAGTGCAAGCAGACAAACAGGCTAAGGCTAGGAGAAAGAAGAGGAAAGGACCTTGGACTTGGAGTGCCATGGCTATAAGTGTGCTGCCCAATGCTACTTCCAAACTCCCTATTAAATAGAATTATAGGAGGAAAAAGTAAACTCCTTCAAGTCAATATAACTTTAGAGTTATAAAAATTTTAATAACCATTGAGGTGAAAACTTGCTAATGGTAAATGATAAAATGATATGAGTAGTAGGCCGAGATCTTAAATTCAAAATGAGAAAATTAAGAACAGATTTTGATGAAATAAGTTAAATTGATGTATCTCATTATGGGTGTTAAAAGACCCCTCCTCACATTGGCATGGAATGGGTACCATCATTGCAGTGCTTTCCACTTTTGACACACGTGTTGCTTTTAGACGACCATTCTGTGTGGGTTGATTGTTTTTTTATATGTGTGGTCGAGAATTTGGGACTCGTACACATGTCAACTGTTAAAGAATATTTTACGGATCTTATTTTTAAAAGTCTTAACTTTATTTGTATCTAAATCATTTTAGAAAAATTTTAATACCACTTTTAGGAACAATATTGTAATCATAAATTATTTTATAATATTTTTATAAATTGTTAATATGACCAGTTTTTTATTGGTTTTTATCTAAATCTACCATTAATACCACTGTTTCTTTTACTAATAACTACTTACTACATCAACAGTTTGTAAAAAATTTTGTATAAAAATTTGTACCTTTAGTATTACTGTACTTTTATAGGAAATATTAAAAAACACTAAAAAAAATCCGATATTTTTTTCCTTTTCTATAATAGTTTCTAAAAATATTTTCTAAACGAATGCTCATAGGGCATCTTTTAACAAAATCCTTCTTAAAAATAGTTAAAATGAATTCCACTAATAAGCAATCACTCTTGAAAACAGGTTAGCAAGAAAAGTGTGATCAAGACTTTATATACACATAATAACTTACACTTAATCTATGTGGAACACTAGAATCATAAAATAAAGCTAGAAAAAAAATTCACATCAATTGCACAATATTCCTAAATTAGAATCAATTAACATATGGACCCACAATAATTTGTTAATTTAAATATTTTAATTGGTCATGTGTAACGTGTTCTGTTTGGATACTACTTATTTTGCTGAAATCTAAAAACTTATTACTGAACACATTGTAGTAAAATAATAAAATAAGCTGAAAACACTGTACATGAACACTTGCTGTGTTTTTCCTTGTCTGGCTAGTCCATGAACAATGCGTGGCACGCTGGTCCAAAACGCCAAACGCAAAAACTTGTGGCTGAAACGTGCAATCCAAACGCACACTAAAGGTTCGTTTGAAATCCACTTATTTTGCTAAAACTGAAAACTTTTTGCTAAAAGTATTGTAGATAAATGTAAATGTTAGCTGAAATAGTATAGTAGAACCCATGAATAATACTAAAAAGTGCAATGAGATATATGAATAGTAGCAAAAATAAACTAAATAGTAAAATAAGTTGACAAAAATAATCTTTGCCAAACGAACTATAAGAGAATAAATTAAATAATTATGCTCTTTTTGTTGTATGTCTTGGAGGACTTATTTAAGTTTTTTTTTTTTAACAACTCTTGTTTAAGGTGGTAGGTTATTTAAGAAATGTTCTAAAATTTGTATGAGTTTTTGTGGTGTGTTTAAAATTTTAGATGAGGTTCCACTTTTTATCAGGTCAAATTTGAAATACATAGGAGAAATTATTGAGTACTCATGCAAGACCACGTTAGCAGAGGTGGTCCTCTAGGGTTCTCGATCTGTCATTTCTCTGACGTTGATGAGCTTGACTTTCCCTGATAAAAAATCTAAGCCATTGGTCGTGGATTACGCATATATATATATATATATATTAGCCTTTTTTTTTTTTTTTGAGAATCATATATAACAATATATAGTAGCTTGTGGTGGCAAATGTGTACAAACCACAAAATCATGTGATTAATCCAACTTTTAATAATCCCACAGTACCAAACTTTTTTATTTTACTGAGCAGTACGTAACAAGTTAGTGGAATGCTGTCATATCAAAAGCCTCGTTTAAACTTTAAAGCACCATATGGTACTTTCATGATTTTTGAATAAAGGCCCACTCACTTTAGAGTATATAATGGAAAATATGAAAAATTTATATAATTTTATATAAAAATAATACAGATTAGTTAGTGTATAATTATGTAAATTTACAAGTTTATTATAATGATTGCATAAATTTACACAGATATTATTTATTTTGCATTTAATTTATTATTATTTTTTCTATATATTTCAAAATTAAAAGAAAATAGTGAATGATAGTTGTTATATGTGAAAAAATTAATATTTTATTAAAATATAATGTAAAATAAATAAAAGTAAGCATGTAAAATATAAAAAAATAAATTCTTATGCTAAAATACCAAAAAAAAAAAAAATTTTGCGTAAGCTAATGCCAATGCTCTAGTACTTCAGCGCTTGTGCTAGTAAGATAGTCTTTTTAAGCTGTGTCAGGGATTTTTTAATGTGTTTGTACTAATTTTGTTGGTCCCCAACTGTTGTATATGCTAGGCCTGTTCAACGAAATACCGGCACTGACAAAACCGGTCTGACCGCACCGCCCCGCCCCACTCAGGGCTTTGCCGAAGGTTACCGGCACGGTGGTCGGCAATAGATCTTCAGTGCCGACGTCGGACCGGTGCGGCCATTGGCGCCGAGATGTGCACACCGACGAAGACCGAACCGACCCGAGCATGGTTTATATATATGTAAAAATGTATAAGTATTAAGAAGAAGAAGAGCTTCAGAAAAAAAAAAAAAAAAAAAAAAAAAAAGAGGAAGAACAGGCCTAACGTTCATCCTTGGATAGGGTTGTTCTTATATAAAAAAATTTTGAATTCTTATCCAATAGGCCTGAAGATAGGTAACGTGTGTCAGGTGGAAGTCTGAGACTGTTGAGTGGTCTTGTCTAAGTAAGACTATCTTCCACTTGCATTTTTTGAAAAAAAAATATTAAAAAAATGCTGGCCGAGTTACAGTCATGCCACTTCGTTTTTTGAGAAAAAAATTAAAATTAAAAAATTAAAAAAAAAAATGCCGCATGGTTAGTCATTCCCTTGCCACTTTCATTTTTTTTTTTTAAATATTAAAAAAAATAAAAAAGTCATTCCTATCACTGTTTGAGTCAGTCACAGAGTTACTGTTCAAGATGTTTGTTTTTTCTTTTGATCTCAGCCACAGATGCCTTTTCTTTTGAGTTGTTTCCAACGCAGATTTCTCCTCTTTACTCTCATTTATCCTCTTCACTCTCTAAACTGTTGCTCCTCTCTCACGTTTCACATTCTCGCCTCACAGCCTCAGAAGTCAGAACTCAGTTTTCTGGGTTTTGTTTTGATTTTAGATCTCTCTTTTTCTCTGTGTGTGATAGATAGGTGGACACCGACCTCCGCACCGACTAGAACTGCCACCGATGTTGGCGGAGAACCGTTCCTCAGGCGTGGCAGCGGCTCGAATTTTTAGGAAACCGAATGTTCCGGTGCGGTGCAGAAACGGCCACAAAAATCGGCCGTACCGCACCATGTACAGCCCTAGTATATGCTGTTGCCTAGGATCTATGTCCTGCTATATATGTCTCTATATCTGTTGGCCTGTTCTTTGTTTTTCAATAAAAGCTTCTCTTGTTAATAAACTGTGAGAGATATTACCTTGCCTAACACTAGATCCTAACCTTTATTATATAAACCCTATTTAGGGTTTATTGTACCTAGTACAATTGAAAATATAGAGAAAGAGAAAGTATAGAGAGAAGAGAGAGGACGCTCGGATTATGTAGTTTGACAGAACAACCTATATCTATGGTCCTATGGAGTAAGTCTTTGAAAAAAATTTCATATGCATCACGCGTATGAGATACCATCTCAAATCTTTAATGGTTATATCTTTACTATAATCTTAATTGTTTAATTACAATGAACCCTAAGTAGGGTTTATATAGAGATTAAGAACTATAGTTAATACTTAATATACATGAACTGAGTAATACAATTGGACCTTTAGGTTAATACACATAAACTTAATATCTTTAAAGTAACTAAACGACTAAACATAAATCAAAACACAAAAAAAAAGACAAATGAAAAAATCACTGTAATTCTTAAAAAAAAAAAAGAAAAAAAAAAGAGACTACTATAAAATATCTATAGTCCGAATCCTATATATAGGAAACAAGATATTTCTCTTACTATCTAATCATGTTAGAAAAGAGATATAGAAGCCAAGAACCTTATTATTCAATCGTATTGTGTAGTTCTTTTCATGAGAAAAACAAATACCTTGCTCTGAATCATTTTACTCTCACTAAGAATTCTGAGGAAAAGAAAAAGCATAGAAATGAGAGTGAGGAATCATTTGCCTTAAGCAGTACCAACACTATCTATCTCAATATCTACCATTGATAAAAGAAAGTGGTCCTTGGTGGAGCAATTAATTTCTCACAGAAAAAGTTGTCCTAATGAAAGAACTGCCAATTTATTATGACCTTGATAAATATTGAAACACTTCAAAGTGAAATATGATAAGAGTCAAGAGATAATCAACATTTTTTCAGGCTTGAGACCTGAAATATTTCTTTGTAGACAACCTGTTTTTCCACTTTGCTATCAAAAATGATTTTACATACAATATAACCAACTGCAAGAGTAGTCGACTAATATTTCTTGTTTAGTCTAATCTGTTCTTTGCAGCTGGCTTGGTTATTCTTCCTCTCAACAGTTGATCCTCGACTAAGATTAATTGTAGACAATCTTTCATCATCACTGCTATCATCATATTTAGCTTGAGTAATCACAGATCTTAAGAACAAAGAAAATACTAGAGCAATAACCTGAGAGTGAGAGGCAAAAAAAAAAAAAAAAAAACATGATATTAGAGATTTCAATATATACAAAGAAAGATTTAAGGTGAGCATATATTTTCTCTCCTTTTTAATTTTTCTTTCTTTAATGTATTTAATTATTTACCTCTAGAATAATTACTACGAGAGCAACCCATCTGATGATTGTCCAATTCTTGTTCAAAAAGAGGTAAACTTATTGAAAATTGCCACTTTTATCTGTGGTAATAACCTGCAGGAGGTTCTCCAATTGTGTAATATTTCTGGATGTTCTTCGTTCAAAAAGAAAAGAAAAATTCTTTGGTGGAATTTCTATATAATAAGAAAAACCAAACAATAGGTACTTGCAAGTTGATAGCAGAAAAAAAATGGGAAACTAACTATGCACTAATTATCATAGAAGTATTTTCACTATGAAAAAAAAAAAAAGAACATGAAATAGCAATGAAAAGTCTTCATCACCTTGTTCCAGTTGTGATCAATGAGCATGAATGCTGCAACCCCTAATTCTATGACAAGTCCCACCAAAAATACTGAGTACTAATAATTCTTAAGGGCATTAGACTTTTCAGTAAGGCAGAAGTACGCAAAGAAGATATGAACTATAACAAAGAAGGAAGAATCTAAAAGGAAGTAACTTGAGGATACATTTAGCAGACAACAGGGACTTCTTGATGCAGTTCCTACATATCCAAAGCAGGAAATTATGGATAAGACTGCACCAATTGTGATTATAAGGTAGATATTAGCCTGCCAAATTTGCATGGATACAAATAATGATTGTGTCAGAACGTCCTATTTAAGAACTTAAAAAATAATGATCACCAAAATGTAAACAAATTAATGCTAAATTTCAAAGCAAATATCTAGCATTTGACGAGCCAGTCAGGAGAGTGGCACAATATGATGCATTTAAATATAGCAAATCAATTTTCATGTCTCTAGTGCTAATGTTATACAGATCAAGCATCATTTTAAGAGCTACTCACAAATTGTATCGTGTCCCACTTCTGCTGTAGTACACTATAATTTGGTCATAGACTTCAATGGTAGAGCCAAGAATTTATCTTTGGAAGGCTATAAATAAAAATTTTGTGTGTGTGTGTGAGTATGAAATGTAAAATAGTAATGTATAGTACTTCATAACTCAATATGTGCTATAAACAAAAATGTTTCAATTAAAATTAAACAATCATGAGACAAGATTGATAAAACGATTTAATATATTATAAGGAATATAAAAAAGAAAGCAATGAAAAGTAAATTAAAAAAATCAAAATAAAGTAATAGATAATAGGTAGATGCAAAACTGATCTTTTAACTTTTAGCTTTTGTCATTTCAGTCCTCTAACTTTCAATTTTTGTCAATGTAGTATTTTATTAAGTTTTAGTTACTGGTACCGTTTAGCTTGACCCTTTTTTTTTTTTTTTAAAATAATTTTTGTAATTAAAAGAAAATAAAAAAAGCTTGGAAAAAAAAACATGGAACTTTTTTTTTTGTTGCTCGGAAAAATCAGAGTAACAAACCTTAGATCTCCAGCTTTCAGTCGGTTTGGAAGGATGGCTTGACTCCTTAAAGCCATCGAGCGCATTGCCGCTGGCAGAGGTGGCACCGCTCCATGACAGCAGCGTGGTAGAACTAGCTCGCCTAGGCTCGGCTTTCTTCTTCGTGGTGGAGTCACTGTGTCTGGGCGCCGACTTAGAACGACACTGGCGGACAGTCCAGCCGAGGTGGAGAATAGCCTGAACAGGCTTCGGCAGAGGAGGTTAAGCTTGGAAGAGCCTTAACAGAAAATCCACCACCACCGTGTCGTTGGTCATGGTCTCCTTGACCCACTCATCGTCGCTCATATTCTCACTACGGCGTCATTTCAGGGAGAGAAAAAGGAGAATGAAAATCTTGTTGGTGGTGTTGTATTGCGTGTGTTTGTGTTAAATAATGGAGAGAGAGAGAGCAGAGATCGGGAAGGCTGAGGATGAAGGCCGAAGGGACCTTCCAGTTCCATTTTTTTTTTCCAAGATTTTTTTTTTCTTTTAATTACAAAAATTATTTTAAAAAAAAAAGGGTCAAACTTAACGGTAGTAGTAACTGAAATTTAACAGAATACTACATTGATAAAAATTAAAACTTAAAAGACTAAAATGACAAAACTGAAAGTTAGATGATTGAAATGACAAAAGTTAAAAGTTAAAGAGTCAATTTTACATTTTTGCCTAAATAGTACCTGGGAAGAGTTAAAAACAACGAGTATCATAGTATTGATAGAGCCGGTTAGCTATAGGCATAGATAGAGCACTTCTGCATAGTTAGGTGACCTGGGGATGAGGACAAAGGGCCCACCGCACAAACAAAAGCTTCAGTCTTTCACTTGTGACTTTGTAAAAAAAAAAGGTTACGCAAACACGCGGAGAGAGAGAGAGAGAGAGAGAGAGAGAGAGAGAGAGAGAGAGAGAGAGAGAGAGAGAGAGAGAGAGAGAGAGAGAGAGAGAGAGAGTG
>NW_027070566.1:34983-46961 GCF_002906115.3 Quercus suber | reverse complement strand
AAAAAAAAAAAAAAATCCTACCAAACCTTATTACTGAAAACCAATCGGCCTTTGCTAAAAATAGACTCATATCCAATAATATACGTATTGCTTTTGAGACTTTACATTGCATGAAAAACTATAAATCTAGAGGTGATGGTTTTATGGTCTTAAATTGGATATGAGCAAAGCTTATGACAGGGTTGAGTGGGTGTATTTGGAAAGTCTTATAAGGAGAATGGGCTTTTGTGAGAGATGGGTCAATCTCATTATGGTATGTGTAAGAACTGTCATGTACTCAATTTTGGTAGGAATGAAAAAAGTGAGTTGCAATTTGGTTCTCTTGATTGTTGTTCGATTGCTCTCGATTCCTCTCGATTGTTGTTTGATTGCTGTTTGATTCCTCTCGATTGATCGAAAGTCGCATATCAGCAAAAAATCAGTAAATATAAAAAGTCCATAGCTTGTCCATTTAAAGCCGAAATTGCGATCTATTTTTCCAGTATTTAAAGGACATTATAAGCTAAATAATTAACCTAAGTAATCACTTGATTAATATATTAGGTTAAACAATCTGGTTTAAGGGGTCTAAACAGAACAATTATGTTGCTATATGTCAAAAATTATATATATACATATTGATGGTGAACAAGTGTGATTAGAGAATATTCCTCCGATTTTGCTTTCCAGTGTCACATTAGCAATAGCACAATAATTTTCATAATAGATCCATGGGCACTGCAAATCATGAAAAAAAGAAAAAACAAAAACAAAAAAATTGGTAGCATTAGTTTTCATTGTTGGGAAAAATTCTATATAAGTGGAAATAAATTTCAACAAGCACAACAGAAGCACAACCACACAAGAACATAATAATTTATTTGTAAAATCATTTCTCCTTGAAGGGAAAAACTCCAAATAATTTCACTATATTAAATAAAAATTACAACATTTTTCATTCACTACTCTTTTCCTCACTATTTATCTCTCACAATTTTCTCTTGCTCTATGTATTTTTCTCCTTTTTTTGCTTGCTCTCACTCACGCAATTTTTCAAGAGTACACTGTCCTCACACTCTAGGACTCTCTCTGCATCAAATGACTGAATGACCTTTCCTTTTATTTCTGCATCTTTATCTTCTTTTCTTCCTTCCACACGCTTGTCATCAATTCACAATAAATGCAAGCCAACTTGCCTTGACTTTTGTACATAATATTAGAGAAAAAGATGACTTCAATTCTTCCTTTTTGGCAAGCTTCTTTAGGAAGCTCCTTTAAATTTTCTGGCTTCTCAGCAGCTTGTCCAACAAGCTCATTTAATGAGCTAAGCCAAGGTGTAGGCTGGACCCATGTGGTGCAATGCACCCAACATTCGTATCCTTAAATCATTCCATCTCTATAAATCCAATAAACAAAATTTCCAATTTGTGAACGAAAGATGTTCAAATCAATTCAAAGTTTATTTTATGGCCTCTCCCAAAGAATCCCACCGAAGCATTCTTGATGGTGATAAAAAAGATAGAAGAAAAAGAGAGTTTCTCCCATGCCATGCAGCTAGTGACATCCATTGTGCTGCCCATGACCTTAAGGCCATTGAGCTTGGGGTTTTTAATATCTTAGCCAAAGCGCGTCCTGGAGCCAAGCTCTCTCCTTCACAAATTGTAGCCTAGATGCCCACCAAGAACCCCGACATAGCCACACCACATTCTTAAGCTGTTGGTCCGCGACTCTGTGCTTGGCTGTGCTATGGTTGCTGACAATGGGAACATTGGGTCTTTCCAAAGGCTCTACAGTCTTACTCCTATGTCTAAAGACTTTGTGCCGAATGAAGATGGTGTTTCATTGGGTCCCTTAATGGCCTTGCTTCAAGACAAGGTCTTCCTTGGCTAGCTGGTGTGTCATGTCTTTTTTCTTGTTTTTAGATCTGCTTCATATACATTACCTTGCTCTGAATTGCTCAGTCTTAGGGTCATATTTTATATAATATGTCAATCCTTTAACAGAATGCACTTTATTTATAATTTGGTAGATCTAAGTTGGGTTTAATACATCAAGAATATGTTGTTCAAGTATATCAAGTGTTTGTATTAAAGATATAAAGACTGATCTAAGAAACAAGTGAAGAAAAGTTGTTTCATCAAGTCTCGACAGATAGCTCGATAGATACTACTATTGAGACTAAATGAGAAGCTTGACAGATGCCTTGATAGAAGCTCAATCTATCGAGGATTACGATTTTAAGATTTCCAGATCTGAAATTCGAGCCAAGCTTATGTATTTGTTTAGGGTTTCTTTTCTCACAAACCTAGACATATATAAAACTTATTTTAAGAGCCGTCACACACAAATACAGAGACCAACTGCGTTTTTACGCTATAGGATTTTATAACCAAGTACTTCTTGATCTTCATTGTTGATGAAGTGAAAAACTTTGTAGCCAACAACATCCATTCAAGTTGTCAGATTTAGTCACATACTGGGATCCATGCAAAAGGGTTAGTCACAGATTGGAGATTTATGCATCAAGGGAAAGAAGGCTACTAGAAGATTAAATCCAATTGGGTATTGGAGTAAGGGTTCAACTATAAGTTGGTATTTCAGAATAGGCGAGAGTAGTGGTAAGATTCCTTATATTTGTAACCACTTGATTGTTGATTAGTGAATTCTTGAGAGTGGTGACCTTAAAATCACCCAGTGGGGTTTTTGCCTTGCGAGAGGTTTTTCCCATTTGTCAACAAATCACCATGTCTAATTTATTTTTCGTTGCATTTAGTTTATTTGGTGATTTGTTGGTGCCTCCACGATTCGCATGTAATTTGCCCTAATTAATCAACTTAGGTAATTGAATTAATTAACCGAGCTCAAGTTATCTTAACCCAACACTCAACAATGGGTGGGGCAAGGTAATACAAAGTCTCGTTATTTACATCGTTGAGGAAGCAATGTAGATGTCATGATTCCCGACAACTTTGGCACTCCCTGGAAATGGGTTTGTTATGAAACCCTAGTCTAGTACTCCTACTCTAGTGGTTCATCACATTTGGTATACAATTAATACATGCATGAGTGGATATCCCACATACAGATTATTATTATTATTCTTTTAATTTGAGAAATTAATACGACACAATTAGACCCATATATATTAAGCTAAAACTCCAACAAACTAATTCACATGCTGCTAAAATTTGTAATAAAGAGATATGGTATCTAACCTAACTTTGTTGTAGGTCCCAATTGAAATATACAATTCTTGAGGGAGGAATTCTATTCAACAAGGTCTATGGCATGCATATGTTTGAGTATCCTTCCTTGGACCCTAGGTTCAATCGGGTTTTTCCAAGTTAGGGTGGTATGACCACCTTGACTTGGAAAAAAATTAATTATTATATGTAAATTTTAAAAAATTTATGATTTTTTATCCTTAAAAAAATATTGGGACCACTCTAAATCTTTTTAGGCTCAACATAATTACACTTCGGACAAAATTTATCAATAAACTTGTTTGTAGATTAAGACTACAACTCAACTCAATATATTTTTATTGGATATGAATTTTGGCAAATCCATCATTGGATTACATTTTCTTCTTAAATCCTCCATATTTGCAAAATTTCAAAAAGATGAAATATCAATAGCTATGTCTTCACTCAAATCTTTAAATTTTGAATTTTTGTTGTCTAAAATTAGACATAAAAATAAGTTTATAGATTAAATAGTAAATAAATTCTGATTAACATGAAATTTGACATGTGTTTTAAGAACATAAAAAACATTCAATTTAACATTTAAATTTTCAAAATATGTAATCATATTAATTTGTTTAGTGAGAATTGTAGCCTTAGGTTACAGCTTAATTTGTAGTCAAACTTTTCTTTAAACTTTGATCCTTTAACAATATATTAAGTCCTAATAAACAAAAAGAAAAAGCCCAAGAAAATTTTTTATGGAACTAAAATTTTGAAAAAAATGTAATTTACAGAATTGATAATGAGATTATTATGCAAAATTTTCAAAATAAGAAAATTCAGAAAGGAAATTGCAAGACTTTATGTCTTTGTGTGTGTATGCGTGCTTTTTTTTTTTTTTTTTTTAATGGCCAATATATGAAATTCTATTTTTATTAAATTTTGTATAATTTACATTTCTTAATGAAAATATTCTTGGAGCCACCACTGGCTAAATACAAGACATTTGGTTAATATATAAGCTTTTCCCAATTGAGAAACTTCTTGAACCACTTGGTTGAGTTTTTAGGATATCTTTTCAACCCATCTTCATAATCTACATAGACTAACCCAAAGCGAACGGTGTAACCGTCGGCCCATTCAAAGTTGTCCAACAGTGACCAAGCAAAGTATCCTTTCACTTTGACCCCGTTCCTACCAAAATCCGAAGTCCAAACATTCAAATCATAGTCATTTATATTGCACACAAATAATCAAATGGCTTAGGAAGGCATAATTATGTTTAAAGACTCACATTATAGCACTTTGTACAAAAGAAAGATGACTACTATGGTAGTCAATTCTCATGTTGTCCTCAATGTATTTTTTTCCAAGTTAGGGTGGTCTTGTGATTTGCCAAAATTCATATCCAATAAAAATATATTGAGTTGAGTTGTAGTCTTAATCTACAAACAAGTTTATTGATAAATTTTGTCCGAAGTGTAATTATGTTGAGCCTAAAAAGATTTAGGGTGGTCCCAAATATTTTTTTAAGGATAAAAAATCATAAATTTTTTAAAATTTACATATAATAATTAAATTTTTTTCCAAGTTAGGGTGGTCTTGTGACCACCCTGGACTCTACATGGAGCCACCAGTGGCTGTTGACTCAACAGATTGATCAAGCTCTGCATCTTTTATCTCCTCATCTTTAAGTTCTAGCAAATTTATGTTCTCCCTGTTTCTCCAGTCTATAGCACAATTGAGGTGGGAAACAAAATCGCATTTGGAGCAATAGTAAAGGCCGTAGCGTGTGTCCACCTTTTGAACACAGAGTAGACAAAATCGGGAGTTGGATTCACGGAGTTCAAGAGAAGAATGGGTGATGTGGAGGGGATGCTTGTGATGTACAACCTTGAGTCTACGTGGGAAAGAAGCGCAGCTTCTATGAATCCAAAAACAACATGTGGCACACAAATTGGGCACACCCTTGCCTTCTTTGCCGCAAATGTCGCAAGTGAATGTGATTATCTTGCCAATGGGAGTCAATGGGTGATCGTGGAATTCGGCTTCAAGTTGCAAAATAGCACATTTGATGTGAAGGTTGAAGTCGCAATGGTAACAACGATAAGTGTATTCGTTACGAGATTCATTACAGACTTGGCATGTGCTGTTTTCTTTTTCAAGATAACCGGTTTTTTCGTCAAAAAGAATAAGAGGATGTAATGGGTGCAAGGGATGGTGCAACCCAAGGGGTACTTCTGCACATGATTTATGATGACAGTGCCAACTACTGCATTTTGAATTTGGACAAAAGTAGCTAGGACCATAAACTGATTCTTGGCACCCACAACAAGTAGCTCAACCTCTGAAGTGTTGAACATAGACCAAGGGATGCTTTGAATGGGAAAAATGTAGAAGCTGTTGTTGCTCCATCTTCTTGTATCACATGCACAGAGTCACAAACAAAATAACAAAGCTGAATCCAAAAAAGAAAAACAGAGAAAGAGCAATAGGCGTGAGAATTGCTGCCTTTTCAGTTTCGTAGCATTTTTTTTATTGCTTGATTTTGATGTGAAACACCGATTTTTTTCAATTTAAGAAAAGATTGAAGGCTTCTTTTGGTTGACGTTTACGAATGTGCAGCACTTGCACATTAGGTGTTTGATTTTGTGTCTAATAAAAGTAAGTAAAGAAGTTTGGATTTTGAATGAAAATTGGATTTGGGCCTATTTGTTTAAGGGGCATTGCCGTGGCCCAGGAGGGGACAAAAAAATTTATGGTTGTGGTAAAAACCTGTAATGACTGATTATGAAATCATCTCTTCTAAAGATTGACAATACAATTTGTAATAACTTCCTCTGGTTAAAGATATAAATTATTGCTTTTTTATTATGCAATCTCAAATGTGGACGGCAATGTTAAACTTAAAACTATTGAGTTAGAGATGAGTTTTTTAATTGTTTTTTTTTTCTTTAAACAAATAAAAATATTTAGATTTTTTATTTAAATGAAATAAACAGAAAAAGTTAGGAATAAATAATAAGAATGTTTTCACAACAAAAGTTCGAACCATGTCTCTTCTCCTAATTCTTGAGACTAAAAAAGTATAATTTGTTTTACTTTGTTCCACTTATGTCAATTCTTAATTTCTTATAATTCATCAAAAAGTATCTAACCCAAATCTAAGTTTTCCTTTGTTGTATATATCAAGTAGAAAGTGCTGCAACTAAGTTTGCTTTTTACTTAGGTCAAGTCAATTAGTACAGCTCAAAACAACAAAGCCAACCCAACAAAATTTTTGACAAAAAAAGGTAGTAGTAAACGGCTAACCTTATAGATTTAACAGTAAATGGCAACTTATTATTTTGAAATTTTGCATGTGATTAACTTATAAATATATATTAAATAAAAGCATGGATCCAATAATATAGTAACATAAACCAAACAATTTAGTGGTAATATCTCACAAAAATATAGTATTAATCCAAGTGCAATAAAAATATACTACATTTAATGTAGCAACTTATTGTTTATGAATAATAATAGAACAACACACGTATATATGAATAAATTTGCAAAAACAACTATTAATACTTACACCAAGAAGAATTCAATTTTGGCTTCAAAACGCACCTAGGAAAACCTCCAAGTTAGCCTCAATTTCAATATTGCTAGAACTAAGGTCATGAAGAACTCATTAAGGACTTCTACTATATATAGTGTATCCTATCGTATCAAAAAATAAATTCCTTCTCCAACTCAAAAGAAAAGGAAATAAATAAAGAACAACAACACAAGCAAGCAAAAATATATTCTTGCTTGCCAACAACTTAGAGTTATATACTTTTTCTTTCTCTTTTTTCTAATCTTTTATATTTTTTTAATCTTACTTATCAATGTCATGACTTCTTACTACCATTTCCTTTTTCTATTATTATTATTTTCTAAACATGTCCATGCTAATTCTTTAGCTTAGGGAGACTGAAAGAGTTTTTAACTTATAAGAGTTGTAGCCCATTCTTAGCCATAAATCATGGGCCCATCTTGATATTGAACTTTCAATCCTACTCAGCACCCAAGTATAGGAAGGGTGGTTAAACTTTGGACCTAAAGTGTTTCAAATTAGTGAAAACCCTCCAAAAAGTAAAAATAAATAAATAAAAGAAAAATATTTCCTAAAGAATAGAAGAGTGTAAGATTGAAGGTACTAGATAAGATGTTGAAAACATTGCTTCTCTAAATTTCCACCTACTATATTAAAATACTATTAATGAAATTCATAAGAGAATCAAAATCTACCTTCATTTGCACGTCTGAGAAAAAGGAAGAGAGTGCAACTCACAAGGAGGACAAATTGATTTGAATATGACCAAAAGGAAATTACAATAAGGAGGCAGAATAAAGTTCAAATTTTGTACAAATGCACCACTCAAAGATCATGCCCAAAAGCTTGTAGTATAATAATATACTATAGCTAGTGCTCCAAATGAATGCCAATTGGTTCCTCAACCTCTCCCCATCGCTTAAAGACTATAAATAATGGCTAAAAAATAACGCCAATTGTGTCCGCATAGGTTCTAACTAAAGACGCTTAGAACTTAGTGAAGTTGAATGTACGAGATATGGGTCTGTTTGGAAACAACTTATATAGTGTTTTGCTGAAAGTGTACTAAAGTATACTTTTAGCTTGAATTTTTTGAAAAAGTGAGAAAATGCGAAAAAGTAAGGTTTTAAAAAACTGTATATAAAAACTAAAAGCTTAAAGCTGATGCCAAACTCACCTATAGTTTGAGTCCAAAGAAGTTACTATTCTTGCAAAGAGCAAATGCACAAATATGATGTGGTTTGCCAATGGTGATCATGGCCATGGATAAGTCCATGAGGAACAAAAAAATAAATTAACTGTGCAAGAATGCAATTGTAGATGATTTTAGACCCACTTCTGAAGTTGTAGAAGATTTTATTAAATCAGGTGATACCACAAAATGTGAAATTAGCCTTGTTTGATAAAAAAAATATTAGGAAGTCAAAGCTCTTGAATGAAATAAATTTGGAACCCATCTATTTTGGTTTACCTCTAGACAATCTATAGAGATGCAATATAAAAGAAAATTCTTTTATTTTTTTAGTAGTTTATAGTGTATACTCATCTCTCACATGGTTTAATTCTTTTTCAGATTTGCCACTATGATTAAAAAGGAGTAGATTTTGTCTCATGAGGTATTTAATCAGTTTGATTTCGGCTGCTAGTTACTAAGGTAAAGGGAATATGAGATAAGAGTCACTCTTTTAGAGTATTAGGAACTCAAACCTCTTGAATCAAATAAATTTGGAACCAATCTATTTTGGAGAACTTTATTTATTTACCACTAGAGTCCAAACAATCTATGGAGATACAGTATAACAGTAAATTTTTTTTTTTTTTTTTTAGTAATGTATACTCATCCCTAAAGGAGCTACTTTTGTCTCCCGAGATTTATTTTTAACCGTTTGATTTAGCTACTAAGGTGAAGGGAATATTTTCTACCCAAAAAAGAAAAAGAGCTGAAGGGAATATTTTCTACCCAAAAAAAGAAAAAAAGAAAAGAAAAAGAAAGGTGAAGGGAATATGAGATAAGTGTCACTCTGCCAAAGGACAAAAAGAAAGAACAAAAACACAAGCAAGCAAGAAATATATTCTTGCTTGCCAACAACTTAGAGTTATATACTTTTCTTTCTCTTTTATCTAATCTTTTATATTTTTTAATCTTACTTATCCTTGTCATGACTTCTTACTACCATTTCTTTTTTCTAAACATGTCCGTGCTAAAATGTTATTTTCTCATTCATTTATGATATTTTGTTTTGTTTCTCTAATTAGGTTTTATTTCTTGGGTATGATGAATTTTGAGGTGGAATTTACTCAAAATTGTACTTCGTAAATTTCATTTGGGCATATTGCAAGTTTTCCTCATTTAGCTTAGGGGGGGAGACTAAGAGGGTTTTTAATCTATAAGAGTTGTAGTCCATTCCTAGCCATAAATCATGTGCCCTTCTTGATATTAAACTTTCAAGCCTACTAAGCACTAAGCACCCAACTATAGAAAGGGTGGTGGTTAGAGTTTGGGCCTATGGACATTTGTAATAAGGTGTTTCAAATTAGTGATGGCTTAACTACTCTGATGCTTGGGCTAAATCACCAAGTTTTTCAGCCCATTTTACACCATTTGTATATTTTCTCACTTTCTAGACTAATCAGTGATGGCCAATGTAAGGCTCAATTTCTATATACACACTTCAATCATAACTTTATTTATAACTTCTTATTTTGAAGGGATTTTGCATGTGATAAATCTAAAGATCCGAACAAATTTTACAATTTTTTTTTAATAATTGTTGATGTTGTTTGCTGTGATTGATGTATCATAAAATGATGTTTATAGTGAGTTAATATGAAAGTGATATTGGTCCAATAATAACTGACCACCATAACAAGTTTTGGAAAGATGTTGTGATAACTTTTATAACTATTCCCCTAAAAGAAAGTGTAACTATAGAATTTTTCAATTTCAAATGTGCACTAGAATTAATTGGGAGAAAATGATGCAACGGATTTCAAATTATCAATCATGGTTTTTAGTAAAGAGTGAAAAGAGTTCACCCAAATCCAACCCTATAAGGCTATAACTCAATGCGCAGGATGAACATCAATAAAACTTTAAAAATCATTGAGAAGATTTAAATAATAAAAAAAAGAGAATAAATATAAGATTTCTGCTTTGTGGCCTAAAAAAGAAAAGGGGACAAAGCATCTGCAAGATTACTTCACTTGAAGTAATGCTAATGAAAGAATTTGGTGAAAAAAATATTCAGTAGCCTTATTGCTTCAATAGTAACCCGTACTGTTATTGTATTGTGATTGCTGGGGAAACAATAGAGTAGGGAATGAAAGAAAGAAATTTCCCCAAGTAGGGAATGAAAGAAAGAAAAACTATCTTAAGCAAGGCATAATCAAAGTCACAAGATGCTTCCCTTTGTAGAGCATATGCAAAACTTCATGTTACAGCATACTATTGACTTTATCAACTAGCCAGTGCAGTACAAAGATTGGTGCCAAAGCCAAAGAGATCTACGTAATTAATGGTGTTGATAATTTCAAGACAATATATATATATATATAGATATTATTATTATGGTGGTCTAATAAACAAGTTATCATCATTTTCATTGCATTGTAATCATTCTTATTGTAATAGTAATTCTTTTGAGCAAGAAACAATCAACTTTGTGCCCAATGAACATAATTATAAGGATTTGATCTTCTTGTTTTAAAAAAAAAGTATTTTCAAAATAAGTCACTATACCCACGTAATTTTACTCTAATTATTCTGGGTTTATGCTTTTGATTTAAAGGGTTTCTAATTTTATCCCTTCTGGTTTACTCAATCATCATTTGGGACTTCACCTTTAATTTGTGTTGGGTTTGTGACATTGATATTTGGGTTTCTCTTTTCTTAGTGGCTGAATTATAATTATATTCTTTTTTAGCCAATCCTCAAGACCCATTGGTCATTTCAGTTTGCTTTTTATTTTTATTTTTTTATACTGATATCTTATCTGAATTTTTTTATTGAGTTTTTAAGTCTCCTCAATTTGGGTTTTCTTTGGGAAAATGTTTTTCAATTCTGTTGCATTTGTTTAAATTTTTGGGTATTTATTTAATATTTCCAATTTTATTAGTCTTCTTTGTTTGTCATTTTGTGTTATGTGTTTGTGTTTTAGATTAATGGTTCTTTTTGTTTGTTGTTTTCTCAATCACTGTGTAATGCCTGTGGGATCAGGGACAGAAAGAGGAGGGATTCTATGTGGGTTTGAGTCATGCATCATGTAGGAAAAAAAATATAGATCAAATGCTTGTGCTACTGCCACTACCACCAAATCAAATTCCAATGCCACAACCACACCCACTGCTAAAGCTGTTGGCAATGGTGGCAGAAATCTGAGAGAGTCTTTAAAGACAAAATTAATGGCTTTGGAAAATGATTTCTTGCTGCAAAGGTTACCATCAGTGATGAAGAAAAAACAGAGGTGCCAGAGGAGGAGGAAGTTGAAGGAGGAGGAACAAGCTGCTGTGTGTTTGATGGCACTGTCCTGTGGTTCTGTTTTTGCCTAAAGGCAGAAACGCACAACAAAATGTTGATAAGATAAAGAAGACCCTAACCACTTACCAGTAACCCCAACCAAATCTATGTGGATAGAGGATAAGCTAAAAAGATATCCTAAAAACTCAACCAAGTGGTTCAAGAAGTTTCTCAATTGGAAAAGCTTATTATAACCAAATTTAATGTATAGTGATTCAAACCAATCTGATTTCTTGTATACGAGTGTTCAATTTAGGTCATGACAACCAGTTGTCTGTGGGGTAAGGTTTTATAAGTTATAAGAGCATCCACAGCAGTGGAGCAATAATTATAAGCTATTTGGCACCACAAAAATCACTTTATCTATTTTAATTACACATGTACTGTAGCAGTGGATCTATTTTAGCTTTCAACACAATAAAATAATATAAACACCACAATAAAATAATATATATCCACAATCAGCTATTTATTATTTTTTTCACTATTCATCTTCTCTCTGTCTTCTCCCTCACTTCCCTCTCTTCAACCCACAGCCCCTCACGGCACCACCACCATCACCGCCACCACCACCACCACCACTAGCACTAGCAGTCCACAACAAGAAAGAAAAAACCACAGAAAAACTCATTAAAATAATAATAAAAACATCCACAAAAAAAAAAAAAAACCAGCACAGTGGAACAGATTGGCGATGAAGCTAGCACCC
>NW_027070566.1:22618-29850 GCF_002906115.3 Quercus suber | reverse complement strand
TATTGCTAAATTTTAGCTCCAAAAAACACCCCACAGCAGTGGAGCAATAGCTAAAAATTTTAGCTTAATTGCTACAGTGCACATCTATAGATAGATGTGCACTGTAGCTTGGAGCAAAAAATAAAAACCAATTTTTTATTCACCGGTACAACTTTCTTCCTTTTTTTTATTCATTTTATCATCATAGCCGGTACAATTGTTTATTTAGCACTCTCATTCACTCTCTCTCTCTCTCGTTCACTCTCATCTCAATCCTCTCAAGCTCACTGTCATCTCGTCAACGTCGCTGCCGACCAGACCATCGTCATTTGCCTCTGAAGCTCGTCTCTCTCGGACCAACGCCGTCCCAGCCGGCCATTTCTCTCAAACCAACGCCATCCCAGCCGTCCATCTCTCTCAACTCCAGCAATGGCGTGGGTCAGTGGGTCGACGATGGCGTGATCAGCGATGGCTGGTCTGGTTTGACGGTGGTTTTGGTTAGATTCGGCAATGGCATAGGTCGATGGGTGTTGTGCCTCTTGGTCTTGTTTCTTCTCTCTCGATCAAGCTCAGATGGTGGGTTTGATGGTGGTCTGGGGTGCTAGCTTCATCGCCAATCTGTTCCACTGTGCTGGTTTTTTTTTTTTTTTGTGGATGTTTTTATTATTATTTTAATGAGTTTTTCTGTGGTTTTTTCTTTCTTGTTGTGGACTGCTAGTGCTAGTGGTGGTGGTGGTGGTGGCGGTGATGGTGGTGGTGCCGTGAGGGGCTGTGGGTTGAAGAGAGGGAAGTGAGGGAGAAGACAGAGAGAAGATGAATAGTGAAAAAAATAATAAATAGCTGATTGTGGATATATATTATTTTATTGTGGTGTTTATATTATTTTATTGTGTTGAAAGCTAAAATAGATCCACTGCTACAGTACATGTGTAATTAAAATAGATAAAGTGATTTTTTGTGGTGCCAAATAGCTATAATTATTGCTCCACTGCTGTGGATGCTCTTATAACTTATAAGAACCTTACCCCACAGACAACTGGTTGTCATGGACCTAAATTGAAACACTCGTATACAAGAAATCAGATTGCGTTGGAATCACTATACATTAAATTTGGTTAATAAGCTTTTTCTCAATTGAGAAACTTCTTGAACCAGTTGGCTGCGTTTTTAGGATATCTTTTTAGCTTATCCTCATAATCCACATAGATTAACTTGAACCGAACAATGTAATCTTTTGCGGCCCATTCAAAGTTGTCAAACAATGACCAAGCAAAGTATCACTACTAAAAAACTGGTCTATAGTGGAGTTTTTGAAAACTCTGCTATAGGTGATCTATTGTGGAATTTCTCACAAACACCGCTACAAACTCTAACTTGTTGTGACGTATGCCAAAGTGCTACAATAGATTTGGTCTATACCAGCTCCTTAAGGATCTTTAGTGGCGCTTTTATATATATATATATATATATATATATATATAAAAGCGCCACTAAAGATCCTTAAGGAGCTGGTATAGACCAAATCTATTGTAGCACTTTGGCATACGTCACAACAAGTTAGAGTTTGTAGCGGTGTTTGTGAGAAATTCCACAATAGATCACCTATAGCAGAGTTTTCAAAAACTCCACTATAGACCAGTTTTTTAGTAGTGATACTTTGCTTGGTCATTGTTTGACAACTTTGAATGGGCCGCAAAAGATTACATTGTTCGGTTCAAGTTAATCTATGTGGATTATGAGGATAAGCTAAAAAGATATCCTAAAAACGCAGCCAACTGGTTCAAGAAGTTTCTCAATTGAGAAAAAGCTTATTAACCAAATTTAATGTATAGTGATTCCAACGCAATCTGATTTCTTGTATACGAGTGTTTCAATTTAGGTCCATGACAACCAGTTGTCTGTGGGGTAAGGTTCTTATAAGTTATAAGAGCATCCACAGCAGTGGAGCAATAATTATAGCTATTTGGCACCACAAAAAATCACTTTATCTATTTTAATTACACATGTACTGTAGCAGTGGATCTATTTTAGCTTTCAACACAATAAAATAATATAAACACCACAATAAAATAATATATATCCACAATCAGCTATTTATTATTTTTTTCACTATTCATCTTCTCTCTGTCTTCTCCCTCACTTCCCTCTCTTCAACCCACAGCCCCTCACGGCACCACCACCATCACCGCCACCACCACCACCACCACTAGCACTAGCAGTCCACAACAAGAAAGAAAAAACCACAGAAAAACTCATTAAAATAATAATAAAAACATCCACAAAAAAAAAAAAAAACCAGCACAGTGGAACAGATTGGCGATGAAGCTAGCACCCCAGACCACCATCAAACCCACCATCTGAGCTTGATCGAGAGAGAAGAAACAAGACCAAGAGGCACAACACCCATCGACCTATGCCATTGCCGAATCTAACCAAAACCACCGTCAAACCAGACCAGCCATCGCTGATCACGCCATCGTCGACCCACTGACCCACGCCATTGCTGGAGTTGAGAGAGATGGACGGCTGGGATGGCGTTGGTTTGAGAGAAATGGCCGGCTGGGACGGCGTTGGTCCGAGAGAGACGAGCTTCAGAGGCAAATGACGATGGTCTGGTCGGCAGCGACGTTGACGAGATGACAGTGAGCTTGAGAGGATTGAGATGAGAGTGAACGAGAGAGAGAGAGAGTGAATGAGAGTGCTAAATAAACAATTGTACCGGCTATGATGATAAAATGAATAAAAAAAAGGAAGAAAGTTGTACCGGTGAATAAAAAATTGGTTTTTATTTTTTGCTCCAAGCTACAGTGCACATCTATCTATAGATGTGCACTGTAGCAATTAAGCTAAAATTTTTAGCTATTGCTCCACTGCTGTGGGGTGTTTTTTGGAGCTAAAATTTAGCAATATAGCAATATGTCTCCACTGCTACAAGTGCTCTAATAACAACAACTTTAGTTGGTGAGGCATTTATGAACACGATACTTTATAGTTGTTCAGAATCTTTCTGTGTCCTTGATCAAACCAAGTGTGGTACTAAAAGTCATATGATCCATTGGTTAATACTAATAGGGCAATAGATAGATGATCGTTCTTAACTAGTGAACACTAGCCGGCTACGTTGTTTTTCTTTTTGTTTTTTTAGTTTTTAATCTATTTATGCTAGTGGATAAAGAAAAAGTTGTTTTGTTTAAAAATTTTTAAAGGACGTATTGTTTGTTTTGGTGAAAATTGATTAATTGGGCTTTTTCTTTTTATAATAAAAATTTTGTTATTGGTAATTTTGTTGTTCGGCTAATTTTTTGGGCTTATATATATATATATATATAGTTTTATATTTTAGATGTATAAATTTTTCATGGAAATTAAAATAAGGAAAACGCTAGAGTTACATTTTTTTTTTCTTCAAATTGTTGATATGGTGAATAGTTATTGGTAAGTAAAATGTGACGTAAGTGGTAAGCCTAAATGCGAACCAGTAAGAATGTGTACCTTAGCAGTTTCTAAAAATGTTATATATAAGTTTGTGGCTTTGACATTACTCTTAAAAGATTCAATAGTATTGTTAGTGTCGGCTATTTTTTGGATTGACACCAAATGCAATATTCAGGGTTTGCATTTAATGCAATTCCTTCCTTCCCTCTCACAATTTTTTTATTTTTTCAATTTTCACTTTTTTTAATTAATTGTTGAAATTGAAATTTTTTTTTCAACCTTTAATCTCGACCATTAAGAGAAATTGCATCAGCTGCAATACTTCTCGATCTAAATCCGTATTTTTTAGGGCAACCACACGTTGGTGTGTACTAAACACCAATCCACGACTGCCAGTTATCTGTGGGAATATTGCTTCCCTTCACGTCCATAAATCACATATATTTAGTACCAACAACTTTGATTTGATTATCAAAAATAGCATTCATGAATATATGACAACTTAGATCAGAAACTTTGTGTGTGTCCTTGATCACTAAGGAGATAGGAACATAAGTCTGGTGGATGAATCATGACCGTGTGATTCAAAGCGTGTTTAAAATCCCTTATGATCCATGGGTTATTTTTTATTATTATTTTTTTATATAAGGTAGAAATTCTACTCTAGCCTAATCTAAGTGTATATGTGTGTGAAACTCACTCCAAGAGACTTGACCATTGCACTAAAGGTATGCGATGATCATAGGTTATTAATAAGCAAAACTATACTATTGGTCATTGAAGTTTACCCTATGTGCGCAATTGGTCCCTCAGGTTTGAAGCGAGCACAATTAGTCCCTTAAGTTTTAAAACTGAGTTATATTAGTTCTTTTACTAACTTTTGTTAACGGTGTTACTTACGTGGCTAACTTTACAATGATTTGGCATTTTCTTTAATGACGTGGCATATTTTTAATTAAAAAATTACAAAGCAAGTGAGAAAAAATATTAACCGGTACCAAATTAAAAAAAAAAAAAATTCTGCCTACTGTAAAAACCCACAGCAAGAGAGAAGGGGAGAGAGGAAAGAAATCAACCCCAGCCGCCGCCGCAATAGCCAAGCCGTAGCTGCTGCCAACGACAGCACAAGCTTTAGCAGCCGCCGACGACAACCACTGACGATCCACTACCTCTCGCTATAGATGCAAAAAAAAAAAAAAAAAAAAAAAAAAAAAAAAAAAAAAGCTTCATCCATCTTCTCTCTAATGCAAGTTTTAGTTCAAGAATATGTGAGCTTGACGTTTCGCCACCACACTGTGTTTCTGAAGTGGCGAGCATGCTTTCTGAAGTGGAAGGTATTTCCTTGCATGTTAGCAGTTTTGTCAACCAACAATTCAGGCGATCGCCTCTTTCTAAACTTTGTTAATATTCTCTATCATGACGTTCCGCACCTATTCAAACAAATTTCAAGATCATATAATCATCCTTTCCCTTTCAAGATCATACAATCACAATTTCACAAGGGTTTGTTTTCTTTCCTCTCAACCTTTCTCTCTCGCTGTGGGTTTTTACAGTAGGTAGAAAATTTTATTTTATTTTAATTTGTTATCCGGTTAATATTTTTTCTCACTTAGTTTGTAATTTTTAATTAAAAATATGTCACGTCATTAAGAAATTGTCAAGTCATTATGAAGTTAGCCACGTAATTAACACCGTTAACAGAAATTAGTAAAAGGGCAATACAACTCAATTTTAAACTTAAAGGATTAATTGTGCTCACTTCAAACTTGAGGGACCAATTGCGCATACAGGATAAACTTCAAGGACTAATAGTGTAGTTTCGCCTTATTAATACTTAATAGGGCATTTATTAATATTTAATAAGGCATAGGGATAATCGCGGCTAAAAAACGCGGCTACAGGTCTAAAAAACGCGGCCATAGGCTATAGCCGCGGTTTTTTTAGCCGCGTTTTATACGCAGCCTAAAAAGCGCGACTATAGCCTCAGAGGGTCTATGGCCGCGTTTTTACCGGGCCATATATGAGGGCTTGGGCCGCGTTTAAACGCGGCTTCAGACCTCTATATGGCCCGTTTAACCGGGCCTAAGCTTCTTGGCCGCGTTTTAATAAACCGCGGCTGTAGAGTGGCCCATAAGGCCGCGGTTTAAGCGCGGCTTAAGGATTGGTCTCTGGCCGCGTGAAACGCGGCCTAAGATCCATCTTGAGGCCGCGTTTATTAAAACGCGGCCCCAGACGAGCTACAGCCCCGTTTTTAAAACGGCCATAGAATGGGCTGAAGCCGCGTTTTTAACGCGGCCAAGCCCTCATATATGGCCCGTTTAAAAACGCGGCTAAGGTTTTTTTTTTTTTTTTAATTTCCTATTTTAGGCAGCTGAGGCATGCAAATACAAACGCAGCCATAATTTGTCAACGCTACAAAAGAACCTGTCACACACACAATTTTCAAATTTACTCCTGTCACACACACATTTAACCAATTTTCTCAAACCTGTCACATTTGTAATTTCAATACACAAATACACATGCTAGTTCTAATTGTAATTTTCATTACAACAACAAAATACAACACCACAACATCATCGAGTTCAATACATGACTATCATCATCAAGTTCAATACAACACCACATTGACTATCTCATCAAGTTCAATACAACACATGTGAAATCACAAAAAAGCTAGTAGCATCCACAGTAGCACTGTGAACTGAACAAAGCAATACATTTGAATGATGATAGTGTCCCGGGAGCCTCGGCGTTGAACCTATGCAAGGAAATAGTTCTTGAGCACATCTCCCCTCATCCTCAGACTACCATGCATAAATATATAATAGAACTAGCAATTGTCAATTTCAAAAAATAAATGGTCAGTTTCTCACCATCATTATATAATCAAAAAATGAGAAATGTTATCAAACCAAAACGTAGCCGCAACCAAGAAAGCGAGCAAACTTGTTTCCTACGTAACACACTGCAACAAAAACGTGTATAGAACGTGGTTGTTGAGAAAATGTCTACAAGAAAAAATTATTAAATTTTACAGCTGTATGTGTTACACTAACTCAAATAATATTTTTCAAAATCTTCTTTTATGTTTTTTTCTTGAGGAAATTATTTTATGCTTTAAAATGAATCCAAAAGTGAAACATTTAAAGTAAAAGAATAATCTGAAACACATGTTAACATTAGGTGTATTGTATTTATACTCAAAGAACGCACGGTAGAGAATGTTTAATTTAATTTATCTTAATTTTATCATTCTAAGATCATCTTCTCAATGTTCTTTCCATTTACATTTTTGCTTTAGCAACAGGCAGAACTTATATAGTTCATGGAATTACAAAAGACAGTTTCAGTAATGTATGTGGTAGGAGTGCAGTGCCTTTCTATTCAAATTTTCCGGTAGGAATATTCTACAGCCCCTTGACACTTTGGGTTATGGTAGTTCTTTCATGATGTCTAGAAATATAGATGCAAATGATATTGACAGCTGGGAGATTAATGTAGTGCTGTGCTGCATGTCAAGCCAGTGCTTTGACTCATATTTTTGATATCTCAAATGCTTCAGACCCAATGAGAATGCTAGAGAAGCATATGGATATTGTGCTAGTAGTACTTACATTCTATATCAAGTTAGGACAGGCCTATTACATTTTCGATTGCAAAGATACAGATCTAAGCCGCAAAAAAAAAAAAAAAAAAAAAAAAAATCAAAGATACAATTTTTTTTTTTTTATATAAAAACCATCCAAATATATAGCTTGAAATAAGACCATACCTGGCTTATCTACATTTCCATTGAATACATAAGCCAACCTCAA
>NW_027070566.1:0-10543 GCF_002906115.3 Quercus suber | reverse complement strand
AAAAAAAAAAAATCAAATATTATAATAATTTTCCCATCATCAACCATTCAAATAAAAGTTTCATTATTTCCATGTTATATAGCTCTATAGTTTCAAAATTTAGTCCAAAAAATAAACCAAACAAACCATACCCCACAAGCTACAACAACATTAATGTTAATAAATTATTTTCTAAAAATAGTTAATAATTCATAAAATAAGCCAACAAACAAGCATTATCAATTAATAATATTTATTACTAACCACTGCACACATTTGATTCATAGTTCCCATAGGTTTCACTTTTTGATTACCAGTTCCAAGTTTTTTTATTATTTTTATTTTTATTTTTTATCTCATTTATCCTTATTTGACCATTTCTTTTTTCCAATTCAAGAGTCAAGACTCAATCATTATTACAAAGGATGACTTCTTAGAAAGTATACAGTAAACTCACACATACAAAACAAATTGTACTACCAGTCTATCACAGTGGCAAAATAGAGACTTAAAAAGTACATAGTAAACTCACACACACAAAACACATTGCACAATCAGTCCATCACAGTAGCAAAATAGAGCCAGAGAGGATAGACATCATAGAGATCATTAGTGCTATATTTTTTCCATAATGCGGCCCCCGCGGGGGGTTTATGGGGGTGGGGGGGGCAATGGCCCCCCTCTGCCCCAACGTGGGTCCGTCTCTGTTAGTATTTCTGTTTACACCCATATATACCCAAATCCCCCATAAAAATGATTCATAAACCAACACTAGATGTAACCCGATTTTTATATATGTTAGTATAAGATTGACAAAATCTGGAGGCCAAAGTCTTCGGTTATTGACATCTCATTTGTCAATGAAATGGACTTTATACAGTCACAATATATTCATTAAAATTGCCTATCCTAATGATGTATTGAGTGAGATTGTATATGGCAAAGGCAATTCTTGAAATCCATCTAAATGCAACATTTCCATAACCATGGTTATGGAAAAAGGAGACACTGGCTAAAACAAAGCCATACCCACAACCAAAATGAGGCTAATGAGACGAGCCCATGATCAGAAACCAGATGAAAAATGAGAAAAACAAAAACAACCTCAACATGAAAATGGAAATCGAGCATTTAGAGAGAGAAACGTACGGGGATCTTGTGGAGAGGGACCTGAGACTTGCGGTCGATCGCCTAATCTCCGGGGACGATGGAATCGACGGAAGATCGGCTGAGTGTGATGGGTTGCGATCGATGTATCGGGCTTCAAATCAAGGAGGAGCCGTGTGTTGCGATCGAATGGGTAGGAGCTGTGTGCGATCGATGGGTTGCGATCGATGGGTTGCGATCTCGGTATCGGGCTTCAACTCATGGAGGGGCTGTGTGTTGCGATCGAATGGGTAGGAGCTGTGTGTTGCGATCGATGGCTAGGACCTGGGTGATCGATGGGTTGCGATCGATGGCTAGGAGCTGTGCGATGGCTGTGTGATGGCTGTGTGTGTTGGCTAGGAGCTGTGTTGGCTAGGGCCGGCTTGGACCGCTTGGTGCTTAAACTTTAATTTTACTATTGTAGCTTAAAAAAAAAAAAAAAAAAAAACGCAGGTCCTTAGGCCGCGTTTTTAAACGGGGCCATATATGAGGGGCTTGGGCCGCGTTTAAAAACGCGGCTTCAGACCCATTCTATGGCCCCGTTTTAAAAACGGGGCTGTAGCTCGTCTGGGGCCGCGTTTTAATAAACGCGGCCCAAAAAAACGCGGCCTAATGGGCCCGCGTTTTGTAGTGTGAACACTAGTTGGGACTTGGGATTGTCATGAGGTTGTATTAACACATTTCAAAATTTGTTCATTATTTAGCCAAAAAAATAAAAATGCAGCATTACTTGCAATTTATACATTAATTCATTTCTTATTTCCATGAACTTCATTAGTTAATTAGTTTCTCGTACGTGTATTTTGTTTACAGTTAATTCTAAGCTTATATTTTAAGTTTGGAAAAAAAAAGAAAGTTTAAGGAAAATATCACACTGTAAGTTTTAACCACTTTCTTGTAAATGTAGGTTACAATAATATTGTTTTTGTATTAACGTGTGCATTAATTTTCACTTTCATTATAAATTTTTTCTTTTAAAAAAATTCATTCTTCAACTATTGAAAACGTTACATTTTCTGTTCAACTTAGTTTTTTTTTTTTTGCAACATGCATTTCAAGAGGACAAATGGCTACTGTTCATGAATAGTAGCCGTATATTTCTAACTTTTCAGCCACTTTTCATCAGTTTATTGGTTACGTGCACTGTTCACGGAACCCACAAACTTCACTTTTCAGTAACTTTTTCATTAAAAATGGGCCACACGGCACTACTCACACATTTAAAATTTATTTTGCTACAATATTTTCAGTTTTCAGTTTCAACAAAATAAGTTCTATTCAAATGGACCTTAAATACTTTTGTAGTTAAAGTAATAGTAGGTTTCAAATATATGGAGATCTTAAACTCTGAGTCCCCGAGCTCGACAACTGCCATGCTTCCAATCACAACTTGCACGTCACCACCTTCGTTGTTGTGGAATCTCATTCCTATCAATGTTGCCACTGGCCAATCCTAACTTTTCCAATCAGCCAAGGCTCGGAAATGCAAAAAGAAGACATCACTGAACTACTACTAATAATAACCAGTAACAATATTGATGCTTGTACCTTCACAAGACTCAATTTCGTGATGCATGAAGTCATCCCAACCCTGCGATCTTCCATCTCTGCCCTGAAGCAACCTAACCTGACGGCTCTCATTGTAGATATGTTTGGAACACCAGCACTTGAGGTGGCAGACCAATTTCACATGCTGAAGTACGTGTGTGTTTCATCAAAAGTATTATGCCTAGCTACTTTTGTGTCTCATGTGAACTGTTGATGTAGTAATTGTGTGGGGGAGACTTCCCCTTCTTATATGTGTGTGTGTATATATATATGGTTTGAGAATGAATTGTCTAAGTTTGTAGATGAAGTTATGAAATATGTAATTATTAATTTTCATTTATTTGTAATCTAAATAATTCATTTCGTGTTAGAGAATTATGTATTATACAAGGTTAGTGAATATGATCATTTAAGTTCATGAATGAAAAACTTGTCTGAAAAGTAAATTGATCATGATTCAATATATTATTTAGCTTGGTGCTACGTTTAATTCAAGGGAAAATTAAACAAACCAGTAGAAGTATAAAAATAAACATGTAGAATAAAATTTTTGTGAGAATTTATGACTTAGGAGTTCGGAGAAGTACAACACATACTTTTTCTTTTTCAGTTTTTCTTTGGAAACTGTACGAACTATAGTTTTTGTGTAGAAACTCTTAAATTTCTGTTTTACTTTTTGGAATTCGATAAAATTTGAGCCAATTATAGAATGTTCTCACATATATTTATGCACGTCAATTCATGCATGTCATTTTTAATTATTTAATTATTTAAACTTTTTAGGTTATAAAAATGATGCAATATCATTTTATTAGACAAATTAAATATACGTGATAAGTTTATACAGCACTTAACATAAAATATGGACGGAATGACTGTTGATATAAATTGAATAGAACTTTAAGGACTAAAGTTCAAATTCAAACATATCCAAATTTAGAAGTATAGTTTGCAATTTAGCCTAAAATTTAACCACACCCTAGTATTTCCCCACAAATATATTTACTTAGAGGTGTTAGGACATATGTAGAAATTGTTAGAGCATATGTCATATAGAATTGACTAATCCTTTGACAAAACGCACTTTACTTGTAATAGTGTAAATCTATGATGTGTTTAATATTTCCAGGAACAAGAATTCAAGTCTAGTATTGAAGCCATGTAAATCTGTCCAAGAATCAAGTGAAGAAGTGCTATTTATTAAAGCTCGACAGATGTATCTATCAAGATTTAATATTTAATTCTCGACAGTTCTCGACAGAAGTTGTATCTATTGAGAATTACGAAACTTAGATTTCTAGATATGTTTTTCACGCATATCTAAGATATTTGTGTAGGGTTTCTTTTCTCATAACCCTAGACATATATAAAGATTATTTTAAGGGTCGTCTAAGGTGATGCAACTTGATGCAAAGTGATTATTCACTCAAAATTGTAACCGAAAACAATTTGCCTTAGTTCATTTTTTTCTTGAAGAAGTTGCTGCATTTGTGCGCCAATGGTTTTGTAACCATGGGGCTTCCTGATCTTTATCATATGGATGAACTAAAGAACTTTGTAGCCGACATCTTTCTCAAGTTGGTGTGTTAGTCACATACAGGGATCCCTGCATCGATTGGTCAGTCACGTACTTGGAGCCATGCATTGAAAGGAGAGATTGTCACTATATTACAAGTCCAATTGTGTATTGGGGTAATGATTTAACTGTAGGTTGGTATAAGGTACTAAGATTTCTTTATTTGTAATCGTTTGTTTTGATAATAGTAGATTTTCGGGAGTTGTGACCTTAAATTCACTCAGTGGAGTTTTGTCACAGTGGTTTTTTCCATTCATAAACAAATCACCAGTGCCCAATTTATTTTCTGCTGCATTTAATTATTTGGTGATTTAGTTGTGCTACCACGCTTATTGCATGTAATTGAACCTAATTAATTCACTTAATTAATTTACCCAATGGGTCAATACATTCTTGGCCTATCAAGAGGAATACGAAAACATGACCAAAGGTTTTATCCAAAGTTTCAATGAATGAAATATGAAAAACATTTTTCGTATGCAAGCCCTGTGCGTTGCCTCTAGATTTACAATGCCACAAAAACTGGAGCTTTCCTGTCCAAAGTTGGAATAAGAACATGTTTAATTCATGCATATATTCATTGGGCTTGGGGGCCCAATGTTTTTTGTTGTTGTCAATTAAATCCAATGGGTTTGGAGACTCAAAGTTTTGTAACGTTGTCCCTTAAGCACGATTGGGCTAGGGCCCAATGTAGTGTGGCCCAAAAAAAAATGTGTGATTCTTGCACTTCTAAACTCCTATTGCTTAAAGGGGAGATAATCTGTGGATATGGGCCTAAAAACTCAGCCCAATGGTTGAAGAAGTTTCTCAGTTGATAAAAAATTAAGTATGGGTTTGGATAAAGGGGTTAGTCACGGCACGTTTCACTTGTTGCGTTTTCTCCCTTTTTTTTTTTTTCTTTTTTTTTTTTGCCGGCTTTTTTGACTTTGGGGGACAAAATTTACTGTGCATGTACTGTGCGTGCACTGTTCATGCACTGTTCACATATTAAAAATATTAAAAGTGAGTTCCACAGTACTATTCATATATTTAAAAATTATTTTGCTACAGTGTTTTCAGCAATAATCAGTTTTTAGCAACTTTCAACAACAATAAGTTTCATATATTTCCTAGAGCAATCTAATTTCATGTATGGGAGTCTCTCAAAAAAAAAAAATTTCATGTATGGGAGAGTTCAATGAATATAAGTCCATTTATACAAAAATTTCTATATAATATGTTCAAAGAAAGCAACCCATTTTATCCTACACACTGTGCACGCTTGCATTATTTTTTATTGATAATCTATTATAAATTTTTGGTTTAATAAAAACTGTCTTACAAGATATAGTTTTGCATGTTATATATCATTTTATTCATAAATTTATTTTTTATGCATTTTTATATTACAAAATTTTGAAAGTTAAACATTTGATTGATATATATATATATATATATATATATGTATATAGATCTTTGATTCTACTAAAAAAAAAAAAATAGCAATTAAAAAAATAAAATTTAATATTAGATTTATCAAAATTAATACCCAATAAAAATATAGTAAATAAAACTGCAATCATTTTTTACAAATTAATTTATAGCAAAGCTTTGTTGGTTAAAAACACATTTGCTGCCTATTTTGACTTTCAAGAGAGCATATTTGGGTGTTCTCACCCTCTTTCCTTAATGCTACTCCTATTTGTCAGATACCTTTAAAAGTATGAAGTTATTACATCTTCAATTACAAATTTTTCTACTTTCAAAAAAAAAAAAAAATTACAAATTTTTCTAGGGTAGGTATTGATGAATCCAATGAATCAGTGGGCTAAAATTTCCGGGCATAACGATCTACAAGCCAAATCCTAAAAATAACAAACAATAAGTCAGAGGGGACTGGTGGAGGCCAACCAAAAATCCTCCGATGGTGAAGTCAGTGAATTTGTAATTCTCAGGAAGGAAAAGAATTTTTGGATGGAAAATTTCTGAGTTACCTTTCACGTTTTTATAGAAGAGCCTTTATATAGTTTTTTCTAAGGCAGTTATTTCTCCAAGCGTTGTGTAGTTTGGAGGATTCTGAGGTAACTCCCATAACTGCTTTGGAGGTTACTTCATTTGGGTTCTATTGATTATAACCGTTTTCAAAGGAGGAACGGTTATATTCTAATAGAAAAGCGGAGTGCAAAGGAGATTTTCAAGACACTCGTCCATCTTACTAGTTTGATGGACGAGTGAATCCTCGGACAAGCTCGTCCATCTGGACAGACGGATGGACGAACTTACAACAAATGGGGTCGCTTTCCTGTGGACGAGCTATATGAACGAGTTTAGCAGTTGGCTTTTTTGTAACACTATCAGTTGCCCCCAGTCCATAGGTCGTCTAAGGAAATATTTGTTTATAAATCACTTTTTTTTTTTCCAAAATGTCTACAACCATTGTTTCCTCGTCTAGCAATAGTACAGATAGGGCTATAGATGAGTATCAAGATTCTTCTAGTTATAGTGGTTCTAGAAGTAGTAGTAGTGACAGTAGCAAAGGAGGTTCTACGGACGAGGAATATATCTCTGGCGTCCCTGGATTTCCTATAGAAGCTCTTCAAGAGCAACTTAGGAAAGCTTCAGGTTCCCAAGCTGGTACCTCGTCTAATGTTCCTTCGTCCAACCCTACAGACGAAGAGGAGATCGTCTATAGTTGTGCAGTAGGCGTCCACTCCAAAACATCTGAACAAAGGCTCTCAAACCTTAAGGCGTGGTATCAGATTCCGAACGAATTTAACCCAAGGTTAGCCGTCCGTGAAGAATGGTGCTGCAATCCCCGTTTTGGAATAGGCATCTATGAAGCCTACTTCTTGGGGGCCTTAGATTTTCTTTATATTCATTTACTAGAGAGTTGCTAGTTAGGTTAGGTTTAGGTGTTTGTCAGTTCAATCCAAATGCATGGAGATTGATTATCTCAATGCAAATTTTGTGGAATGAAGTGTTTGGAAGGGACCGTCCTCTTACTGTGGACGAGTTTCTTTTTTGCTATAAACCTTCTGAGATAAGCCAATCTCTTGGCTTTCATCAATTTACAACAAGGGACAGGGATTGTAGATTAATCAAGTCCCTAGCCTCGGCTGACAGGAATTGGAAGACGAAATTTGTTTTTGTCTGGTTTTTGGTCTGGAAATCCTGTAGAGGTTGAAAGGGACCCCTTTGCTCCTTACACTGGAGACTTAGGGAACCTGCATCCTGAAAGTACGTCCTTCCCCTTTTACCTTTCTTTCCCTCTCTTTTGCATATATAACCTTATCCAAATGTCTAATTTGTGATTTGTTTCACAGGTGTTAAACGTCCGTCCTTGAGCAAGTTCTATCGTGATCGTGTACATAGGGCTCGCCTTCACGCCAACAGAAATTTTCATTTCTTAGTTAATCTTCGCAATCTTTTTAAGTGGGGGTTTGGTCTTGATCCCTCGGACGAGGCTATTGCCCAAGAAGTTACAGTACAAAAAAGTAAACATTTTTCACGATATTTTTCTAACTTTTATTCAACTTCCTATAATCTATCACTTATTGTTATTTTTATTTGCTTCAGGAATGGCAACATTGAAGGAAAACCGAGGAAATGATACTTTGGTTGAAGAGAACCGTCCTGAGACTCAGGCTCAACCTCGTCCATCAGCTGGGGAGAAAAGGAAAACTTTATCCAAGAATTTGGATTTGGGAAGTCTACCCAGCCGTCGAGGCAAAAAGGGAAAGCATGACTCGTCCCAAATTGTTAAGCCCAAGCCCCCTTCGTCCCAGCAACCTACTCAAGTATTTGATATGGATTCGTCCACCCTCGTTGATGTGACTCCGTCCAGGACTCCTTTGCCCAAGAAGATTGTATCTACCTCGTCCCAACCTTCCCAAAAGGCATCTTCAAACATTATTGAGAATGAAGATCTAGCATGGGAGCGCTTCTAGAACGCCGTCACTGACGAGAATATAAACTCCTGCTATGACATGTCTTGAAAGGATTTTGAACACTCTGGTGGTCATGATCTTTTTAAGGTATGTAAACATATTTTTACCTCGTCCTTGTTATTTCAAGATCTTCTTCCTCTCTTTTTATTTGTTAATTATTATTATTATTTTTGTAGGCCATGTCCAAATTCATAGCGGCGTCTAGGCAAGCTATTGGGTTGGATAGGATGAGAATCATGTTGGAGACGAGAATAAAAGAAATGAAGGACGAGTCGAAAAAATGGCTGAAGTCTACCCAGCCATCGAGGCAAGGAAAACTTTATCCAAGAATTTGGATTTGGGAAGTCTACCCAGCCGTCGAGGCAAAAAGGGAAAGCATGACTCGTCCCAGATTGTTAAGCCCAAGCCCCCTTCGTCCTAGCAGCCTACTCAAGTATTTGATGTGGATTCGTCCACCCCCGTTGATGTGACTCCGTCCAAGACTCCTCCGCCCAAGACGATTGTATCTACCTCGTCCCAACCTTCCTAAAAGGCATCTTCAAACATTATTGAGAATGAAGATCTAGCATGGGAGCGCTTCTAGAACGCCGTTACTGACGAGAATATAAACTCCTGCTATGACATGTCTTTAAAGGATTTTGAACACTCTGGTGTTCATGATCTTTTTAAGGTATGTAAACATATTTTTACCTCGTCCTTGTTATTTCAAGATCTTCTTCCTCTCTTTTTTATTTGTTAATTATTATTATTATTTTTGTAGGCCATGTCCAAATTCATAGCGGCGTCTAGGCAAGCTATTGGGTTGGATAGGACGAGAATCATGTTGGAGACGAGAATAAAAGAAGTGAAGGATGAGTCGAAAAAATGGGCTGAAGTAGCTGCTAAAGCTAAGGAAGAGATGAATGAGGCACAGAACCTGGTTGAGGAGTTGAGAGTTGATACGGTGGAGAAAGATACTTGTCTTGATCATATGCAAAAGAAGAATGACGAGCTGAGTACTCTTCTCACCAAGGCGAAAGAAGATGCAGTGACTGAGTTTAAGGCGTCCAAGCAATACACTGATCTTCTAGACACCAATTATGCAACAGGCTTTGAAGACTTTAGGATGGATGCTATGAAAAACTTCCCTGAAGTGGACTTTAGCTCCATTAAACTTAACCTGAATGCTGCTACCAGCTCTCTCCTTCAAATAGGTTTTGAAGACATCAATATTGAGGACGATGCTACAACCCTTCCTCCTCAAGACGCCTTCAATGAGAATGATCCCAGACTTGAGAAATATTTCAATGTTTTGCACTTTTCTTTCTTTTTTAATTTGGTCCATTGTTTAGAACCTTTCTATGTAATGCAAGTACACTAGGCTCATCCATAGTTTAAGGACGAGCTTTCGCAAAACTCAAGTTTTAGCTTTATAAGGGTGTTTGGACGTTGGTTGTCTGCCCTTGAAACAGTTGAATGAATGATGTTACTTTTCTTTAATATTTGCATGGACGAGAGTCTTTATTTTCATATGCTAGACCTTATGCTTAGCTCGTCCATATTTCATATATTTTTACCATTTTTATTGGAATTTCACTAAGTGTGATTTATCCATATGAAGTAGTAATTCAGCATTACTCATCTTTTGACTTAGCTAATTTTCGTCCTGAGACTCTGCATTTTTGCTCGTCCATGGACCGAAATGTTTTTGGTTTCAAAGATACTCGTCTATGCATTTCCTCGTCCGTAACTGGGATATGCATAATATTTTACTTCGTCCATTGTATGGATGAGTAAATGTTGATCTTACTCACTTGCTATGGCGTAAGCTTTACCTCGTCCTTTATTTGGACGAGTTTGCCTAGATGACATAAATTTTACCTTGTCCTTTTATTTGGACGAGTTTACCTAGATGACATAAATTTTAACTCGTTTTTTTATTTGGACGAGTTTGCCTGGATGGCATAAATTTTAACTCGTCTTTTTATTTGGACGAGTTTGCCTTCACTTTTCTTAAGAAAAGTTTGACGATACATCTTCGCGTCCAGAGAATTTTCTCGTCTTGAGCTTTTCAGCTTTTAGCTACATGAAAATCAATATTCCACACAACATTATATACATAACATAAAAGTATTGTTCAAAGACGGGGCATATACTTAGGAGTTTTTATGCCTTCTAGAAATATAAGTACAAACCAAACCATAACTCTGTCTATAACTTAAATATAATAACAAAGCAATATTAGACAAATAAGTCTTTATGTAGTCCTCAGTTCAGGCTCGTCCAGAATTACTCGCCTAGGTTGGCCTTTCATTGATAGTACCTTCTCAGATGCTCAACATTCCAAGGATGCTCCAACTTCCTCCCGTCCAGGGCTTCCAAGTAATAG